>NC_037673.1:57688204-57743237 GCF_003255815.1 Theropithecus gelada
CCATTCCTTCTGAAACTATTCCAATCAATAGAAAAAGAGGGAATCCTCCCTAACTCATTTTATGAGGCCAACATCATCCTGATACCAAAGCCTGGCAGAGACACAACAAAAAAAGAGAATTTTAGACCAATATCCCTGATGAACATCGATGCAAAAATCCTCAATAAAATACTGGTAAACGGGATTCAGCAACACATCAAAAAGCTTATCCACCATGATCAAGTGGGCTTAATCCCTGGGATGCAAGGCTGCTTCAACATTCGCAAATCAATAAACATAATCCAGCATATAAACAGAACCAAAGACAAGAACCACATGATTATCTCAATAGATGCAGAAAAGGCTTTTGACAAAATTCAACAGCGCTTCATGCTAAAAACGCTCAATAAATTCAGTATTGATGGAACGTACCTCAAAATAATAAGAGCTATTTATGACAAACCCACAGCCAATATCATACTGAATGGGCAAAATCTGGAAAAATTCCCTTTGAAAACTGGCACAAGACAGGGATGCCCTCTCTCACCACTCCTATTCAATATAGTGTTGGAAGTTCTGGCTAGGGCAATCAGGCAAGAGAAAGAAATCAAGGGTATTCAGTCAGGAAAAGAAGAAGTCAAATTGTCCCTGTTTGCAGATGACATGATTGTATATTTAGAAAACCCCATTGTCTCAGCCCAAAATCTCCTTAAGCTGATAAGCAACTTCAGCAAAGTCTCTGGATACAAAATTAATGTGCAAAAATCACAAGCATTCTTGTATACCAGTAACAGACAAACAGAGAGCCAAATCATGAATGAACTTTCATTCACAATTGCTTCAAAGAGAATCAAATACCTAGGAATCCAACTTACAAGGGATGTAAAGGACTTCTTCAAGGAGAACTACAAACCACTGCTCAGTGAAATAAAAGAGGACACAAACAAATGGAAGGACATACCATGCTCATGGATAGGAAGAATCAATATCGTGAAAATGGCCATACTGCCCAAGGTAATTTATAGATTCAATGCCATCCCCATCAAGCTACCAATGAGTTTCTTCACAGAATTGGAAAAAGCTACTTTAAAGTTCATATGGAACCAAAAAAGAACCCACATTGACAAGACAACCCTCAGCCAAAAGAACTAAGTTGGAGGCATCACGCTACCTGACCTCAAACTATACTAGAAGGCTACAGTAACCAAAACACCATGGTACTGGTACCAAAACAGAGATATAGACCAATGGAACAGAACAGAGCCCTCAGAAATAATACCACACATCTACAACCATCTGATCTTTGACAAACCTGACAAAAACAAGAAATGGGAAAGGATTCCCTATTTAATAAATGGTGCTGGGGAAACTGGCTAGCCATATGTAGAAAGCTGAAACTGGATCCCTTCCTTACACCTTATACAAAAATTAATTCAAGATGGATTAGAGACTTAAATGTTAGACCTAAAGCCATAAAAACCCTAGAAGAAAACTTAGGCAATACCATTCAGGAAACAGGCATGGGCAAAGACTTCATGTCTAAAACACCAAAAGCAATGGCAACAAGAGCCAAAATTGACAAATGGGACCTAATTAAACTAAAGAGCTTCTGTACAGCAAAATAAACTACCATCAGAGTGAACAGGCAACCTACGGAATGGGAGAAAATTTTTGCAATCTACTCATCTGACAAAGGGTAATATTCAGAACTTACAAAGAACTCAAACAAATTTACAAGAAAAAACAAACCACCCCATTAAAATTGGGCAAAGGATATGAACAGACACTTCTCAAAAGAAGACATGTATGCAGCCAACAGACACATGAAAAAATACTCATCATCATTCACCATCAGAGAAATGCAAATGAAAACCACAATGTGATACCATCTCACACCAGTTAGAATGGTGATCATTAAAAAAATCAGGGAACTACAGGTGCTGGAGAGGATGTGGAGAAATAGGAACACTTTTACACTGTTGTTGGGACTGTAAACTAGTTCAACCATTGTGGAAGACAGTGTGGCGATTCCTAAAGGATCTAGAACTAGAAATACCGTTTGACCCAGCCATCCCATTACTAGGCATATACCCAAAGGATTATAAATCATGCTACCATAAAGACACATGCCCACATTTGTTAATTGTGGCACTATTCACAATAGCAAAGACTTGGAACCAATCCAAATGTCCATCAATGATAGATTGGATTAAGAAAATGTGGCACATATACACCATGGAATACTATACAGCCATAAAAAAGGATGAGTTCATGTCCTTTGTTGGGACATGGATGCAGCTGGAAACCATCATTCTGAGTAAACTATCACAACAGTAGAAAACCAAACATCACATGTTCTCACTCATAGGTGGAAATTGAACAATGAGAACACGTGGACACAGGAAGGGAAACATCACACACTGGGGACTGTCATGAGGTTGGGGGAAAGGGGAGGGATAGCATCAGGAGATATACCTAATGTGAATGACAAGTTAATGGGTGCAGCACACCAACATGGCATATGTATACATATGTGACAAACCTGCACTTGTGCACATGTACCCTAGAACTTAAAGTATAAAAAAAGAAAAAAAAAAAAAAACCAGGCAGAGACAGAGAAAAAAAAGAAAGAAAACTTCAGGCCAATGTCCTTGATAAACATAGATACAAAATACTAGCAAACTGAATCCAGCAGCACATCAAAAATCTTATCTACTATGATTAAGTAGGCTTTATCCCTGGGATGCAAGGGTCGGTTTAACATATACAAATCAATAAATGTGAATTACATAAACAGAACTGAAAACACAACCACATGATCATCTCAATAGATCTGGAAAACACTTTTTCAATAAAATTCAACACCCTTCAATGTTAAAAACATGAATAAACTAGGCATTGAAAGAACATACTTCAAAATAATAAAAGCCATCTATGACAAACCCAGAGACAACATTATACTGAATGGGCACAAGCTGGAAGCATTCCTCTTGAGAAGCAGATCAAGATGAGGATGCCCACTCTCACCGTTCCTATTCAACATAGTACTAGAACTCCTAGCCAGAACAATCAGGCAAAAAATGTGAATCAGGTGATCATACATTTGATTTTTAATCAAATTTTGATCAAATTTTTGATTTAACTAAAAATAGGTTAAGTACTCCCAAAATAGACTAAGTTCTAGGAATGTAACAAGGAATCTGATACATACTGGGTAGTTAGGAAGAGGCTTTCCTAAAAATATAAACTGAGAACCAATGTCTGAAAAATGGGTAGAAGTTACTGAAGCCAAGGGTGAGGGGTTTATGTTCTTGTTAGTGGGGAGATAGAGCCTGGAGGAAGGTAGTCAAGCGAGCAGGTTCAGACACAGGCAGGTAAACTTGGACATTTTTTTGTTTTTGTTTTTGTTTTTTACACATAGCCTGGGTGCTAAGATTACAGGTGTCAGCCGCTGCACCCAACCCCTAAAACTTGAACATTTGAGAAACCAAAAGAATATTTAGGTCCTTATACAGCAGCTATAGCTAAAAGTCTGGGCAGATGCTGACTCCTTGAGGATCCTCTTCCTTCTTCCTTCTTCCTTCTTCTTTCTTCCTTCTTCCTTCTTCCTTCTTTCTTCTTTCTTCCTCCTCCTCCTCCTCCTCCTCCTCCTCCTTCTTCTTCTTCTTTTGTTGTTGTTGTTGAGGTGGAGTCTCACTCTCTCACCCAGGTTGGAGTGCAGTGGTGTGATCTCGGCTCACTACAACCTCTGCCTCCCGGGTTCAGGTGATTCTCCTGCCTCAGCCTCCCGGGAAGCTGGGATTACAGGCATGTGCCACCACGACCAGCTTTTTTTTTTTTTTTTTTTTTTTTTTTTAGTAGAGACGAGGTTCCACCATGTTAGTCAGGCTGGTCTTGAACTCCCAAAGTACTGAGATTACAGGGTGTGCCACTGCACCTGGCCAAGGGTTTTAGTCTTTATTCTCAGTGTATTCTTAGTAAGAAAGCTATGAAAGGGCTTAAGCAGGATAGAGGCATAACCAGATCTATATTTTAAAAGGGATATTGTCTAATACAAAAATGATTAGTTGGAGCAAGGCAGGATGTTAGCATGCCAGCTGGAAGTCTCTTTGCAATAGTGTAGTAGAGAGAGCTGACAAGTAATGTGTTCTAGGGTGGTGTCTGTGAAATTTCACTGTCACTTCCCACCACTGAACAAGCATACATCTTTTTTTTTTTTTTTTTTTTTTTGGCCCTCTAAGGATTTCTACGGACAATGGGAAATCTAGTTAATGGGCTTCTTGCTAAGCTCTCTGTCCCTCCATTACTCTCTCTGTTTCCCATTTTTCTTTTATGCCTAGTAGAGAAATACAAAAGCAAGACTGAAATTGATGAATTGATGATGAGACTTTAGGAACACAAAGCCAGTAAACAAATAGACTCCAAAAGTCTCCAAAAGTAGAGTGGGGGTCTCTGAGGGAAGGTACATAAATGGAACCGGAGCTGGCAATTTATTTGGATCTTTGGAGGGGAGAAAAAAAGGGTAGGTGAGAGGGTAAAGGAAGGAAGTGCCTAGCAGAGGTTTTACTTTCATTCCCCCCTTACTCCAAAGGATCTGCTCCTTTGCCACCATAAGATGTGGCACCACTAAAAATCTGCTCATCCCAGCACTGGAAATGGTTTGAAACAGAGAGCAGTGGTAATGGTTAAGGGTTACCACCAAAAGGATGTTGAGGAAGGTCTGAATTTTAGGAGTGATAGCTGGGAGGAGAGCCAGAGACTAAATGGAATGATTCTTCAAAATTATATAAAATTATTATGCTATGTGAAAATATTCTAAAAGATTTTTAAAAACTCAAACGTTTCCCAACTCCTTTTACAATGCTAGCATAACTCTGACATCAAATCTGATGGTCATAATAAATGTAAAGGGTAAGGGATAACACACAAAAGTTATGAGCTTAACTATTTTGAAGTGAACAGTTCAGCAGTGTGAAGTGCATTCACACTGTTGTGCAACCAATTTCCAGAACTCTTTTCAATTTGCAGTGTTGAAACTCTGTACCCATGGAACAACTCCCGACTCTGCCTTCCCCCCAGCCCCAGACAACCACCATTCTACTTCCTGTCTCTATGAATTTGAATATACTAGGTACCTCATGTAAGTGGAAAAAAGCACTTGTTTTTTTATAACTGGCTTATTTCATTTAGCATAATGTTCTCAAGGTTCATCCATATTGTAGCATGTGTCAGAATTGTGTTCCTTTTTAAGGCTGAATAGTATGATATTGTATGTCTATACCACATTTTGTTTATCCATTTATCTTTCAATTTATTGCTTCCACCTTTTGGCTATTGTGAACAATGATGCTATGAACATGGGTGTACAAATATCTCTTCAAGACCCTGCTCAGTTCTTTTGGATATATACCCAAAGTGGAACTGTCAGATCAAATGGTAATTCAATTTTTAATTTTTTGAGGGACCACCATATGTTTTTCGTAGGAGCTGAACCATTTTATAATCCCACCAACAATGCACAATGGTTTGTTTCTCCACATCCTTTCCAATATTTGTTATTTTCTTTTTTTTTCTTTCTTTCTTTCTTTTTTTTTTTTTTTATAGCAGCCATCCTGTCAGGCATAGTGGTTCATGCCTATAATCCCAGCACTTAGCACTTTGGGAGGCCGAGGTGGGCAGATTGCCTGAGGTCAGGACTTCAAGACCAGCCTGACCAACATGGTGAAACCCCATCTCTACCAAAAATATAAAAATTAGCTGAGCGGTAGTGGCACGCGCCTGTAATCCCAGCTACTTGGGAGGCTGAGGCAGGAGAATTGCTTGAACCCGGGAGGTGAAGATTGCGATGGGCCAAGATCATGACACTGTACTCCAGTCTGGACAACAGAATAAGACTCTGTCTCAAAAAATAAATAAATAAAATAAAAAATAAAAAAATAAAATCGAGTGTTTTTAAACGTTACGTTTTAAAATAAAAAAAGCAAAACTTTGCTATGTAAATATAAAAAGAGCCATTATTTTTAAAAATATAAAACCTTTAATAGAAAATTGAGCAAACAACAAACAAAGGAAGAATGCCAGGGATGAAATAGAAGTAGCTAAGAACTATATGAAAGAGCTGGTTTTGGGTGATAGGGAGCAAGGGCTGGAGACTTCTCTAGCTCTCTGATTGCTTCTAAGGTAGTCATGAGGGTGAAGCGGTCTCATGCCCCTATTGCTGCAGGGAGTTGTCAAGGGCAGTTTTGTTCTGCTCTGCAGGGAATATAACTCCAATTGGTTGATCTGTTTAATACAAGAAAATAGAGGCCAGACAGCCAGAGGAAATATTTCCTTTTCTAATGTCAAAAATGATATATCGGGAATGCTCCAGGGAAGACAAGGAAAAGAATCGAGTACTTAAAAAGCTCTACCAACACATCTGAGATGGCTGAACCACACATTTTGTTTCAGAGAATGAATACTTGGGCTATTTGGGGGTTAAAAAAAAAAAGGATATTAAAGGACTCTGTTTAGACTGCAAGGCTAGACTGAAATTACCTGCAAACACATCATTTATCAAGCTGATAATGCAGCACATGACCTGGATAGTTTGGAAGGTGCAGTAGCGCTACATGAAATCTAAAACTGCAGTGGTTTGAAAACATGGCCTCAGAACACTTTGAAATACCTCCCATTAAGAAGTGAGCTCTATGTTTCCTCCTGTGAATCTGGATGAACCTGTGACTCAGACAAAAATGTATGACGAAAGTGATACCATGTGATTTCCAGTTAGGTGCCACAAAGCCATGCAGCTTCCCCTAATGTTCTCGGACCACTCTCTGTTCAGATGTTCCTTCACTGGATACACACCGGTGGAACCCAGCCACCATGCTGTGAGGAACCAAGTTATGGAAAGGCCACTACTGGTGCACCACTGACTGTCTCAGCAGAGCCCAGCCTTCAAGTCATCTCAGACCAAGTACCAGATGTAAATCAAGCAGCCATCAGAGAGTTCCAGGCCTCAGTCTTTTAAGACACTCCCAGCCTTTTGAGTCTTCCCAACTGAGGCCAAACATCTCATAGCATAGAATAGAGATGAGCCATGTATGCTATGCCCTGTCTGCATTTCTGATCCATGGAATCTGAGAGCATAACAAATGGTATCTCCCATTCTGTTTCTTATCAAGCCTATTTGGATTTTCTCTCTTCTTTTATTGATTAATCTTGCTAATGGTCTATCAATGTTATTTATGTTTTCAAAGAACCAGCTTTTTGTTTTATTTATCTTTTGTATTGTTTTTGTTTGTTTCAATTTCATTTACTTTGGCTCTGATCTCGGTTATTTCCTTTTCTCTGCTGGGTTTGGGTTTTATTTGTTCTTGTTTCTCTAGTACCTTGAGGTGTGACCTTAGATTGTCTGTTTGTGCTCTTTCAGACTTTTTGATATAGGCATTTAGAGCTATGAACTTTCCTCTTGGCACTGCCTTTGTTGTATCCCAGTGGTTTTGATAGGTTGTGTCACTATTGTCATTCAGTTTGAAGAATTTTTTAATTTCCATCTTGAGTTCATTTTTTTACCCAATGATCACTCAGGAACAGGTTATTTAATTTCCATGTATTTTCATGGTTTTGAAAGTTCCTTTTGGAGTTAATTTCCAGTTTTATTCCACTGTGGTCAGAGAGAGTGCTTGATATAATTCCAATTCTCTTAAATTTATTGAGGCTCATTTTGTGGGCTATCATATGGTCTATCTTAAAGAAAGTTCTGGCTGAGCATGGTGGCTCATGCCTGTAATTCCAGCACTGTGGGAGGCCAAGGTGGGTGGATCACGAGGTCAGGAGTTCAAGACCAGCGTGACCAAGATGGTGAAACCCCGTCTCTACTAAAAATACAAAAAAATTAGCCAGGTGTGGTGGCAGGCACCTGTAATCCCAGCTACTTGGGAGGTTGAGGTAGAGAATCACTTGAACCTGGGAGGCAGAGGTTGCAGTGAGTTGAGATCACACCACTGCACTCCAGCCTGGGTGACAGAGCAAGACTCTGTCTCAAAAAACAAAAAGGGTCACTTCCAAGATGGCCAAATAGGAACTGCTCCAGTCTACAGCTCCCAGTGAGATCAACACAGAAGACAGGTGATTTCTGCATTTCCAACTGAGGTACCTGGTTTATCTCACTGGGACTCATTGGACAGTGGGTGCAGCCCACGGAGGGCGAGCTAAAGCAGGATGGGGCATCGCTTCACCTGGGAAGCACAAGGGGTCAGGGGATTTCCCTTTCCTAGCCAAGGGAAGCTGTGAGTGACTGTACCTGGAGGAGCAGTACACTCCTGTTCAAATACTGTGCTTTTCCCACAGTCTTCCCAACTGGCAGACCAGGAAATTCCCTCCCGTGCCTGGATCAGCAGATCCCATGCCCACGGAGCCTTGCTTGCTGCCAGCACAGCAGTCTGAGATTGACCTGGGATGCTGAAGTTTGGCAGGGTGCAGGGCGTCCGCTATTACTGAGGCTTCAGTAGGCAGTTCTATTCTCACAGTGTAAACAAAGTGGCAGGGAAGCTCAAACTGGGTGGAGCCTATCTCAGCTCAGCAAGGCCTACTGCCTCTCTAGATTCCACCTCTGGAGGCAAGGCATATCTGAACAAAAGGCAACAGACAGCTTCTCTAGACTTAAATGTCCCTGCCTGATAGCTCTGAAGAGAGCAGTGGTTCTCCCAGCATGGCGTTCAAGCTCCAATAATGGACGGACTGCCTCCTCAAGTGGGTTCCTGAACCCCGTGTAGCCTGACTGGGAGACACCTCCCAGTAGGGGCCAATAGACGCCTCATACAGGCAGGTGCCCCTCTGGGACAAAGGATCAGGCAGCAATATTTGCTGTTCTGCAGTCTCCGTTGGTGATGCCCAGGCAAACAGGGTCTGAAGTGGACCTCCAGCACACTCCAACAGACCTGCAGCTGAGGGGCTGGATGGTTACAAACAGAAAGGAATAGGAACAACATCAACAAAAAGGACATTCACACCAAAACCCCACCCATAGGTCACCAACATCAAAGACCAAAGATAGATAAAACCACAAAGATGGGGAGAAAACAGAGCAGAAAGGCTGAAAATTCCAAAAACCAGAATGCCTCTTCTCCTCCAAGGAACACAACTCCTCACCAGCAAGGGAACAAAACTGGATGGAGAATGAGTTTGATGAGTTGACAGAAGTAGGCTTCAAAACGTTGGTAATAACAAACTTCTCCGAGCTAAAGGAGCATGTTCTAATCCATTGCAAGGAAGCTAAAAACCTTGAAAAAAGGTTAGATGAATTGCCAACTAGAATAACCAGTGTAGAGAACAGCTTAAATGAGCTGATGGAGTGGAAAACCACAGTACGAGAACTTCATGAAGCATACACAAGCTTCAATAGCCAATTTGATCAAGCGGAAAAAAAGATATCAGTGATTGAAGATCAAATTAATGAAATAAAGTGAGAAAACAAGATTAGAGAAAAAAGAGTGAAAAGAAGTAAGCAAAGCCTCCAAGAAATACGGGACTATGTGAAAAGACCAAATCTATGTTTGATTGGTGTACCTAAAAGTGATGGGGAGAATGCAATCAAGGTAGAAGACACTTCTCAGGATATTATCCAGGAGAACTTCCCCAACCTAACAAGACAGGTCAACATTCAAATTCAGGAAATACAGAGAACACCACAAAGACCCTCCACAAGGAGAGCAACCCTGAGACACATAATTGTCAGATTCACCAAGGCTGAAATGGAGGAACAAATGTTAAGGGCAGCCAGAAAGAAAGGTCGGGTTACCCACAAAGGAAAACCCATCAAACTAACAGCAGATCTCTTAGCAGAAACCCTACAAGCCAGAACAGAGTGGGGGTCAATATTCAACACTCTTAAAGAAAAGAATTTTCAACTAAGAACTTCATATGCAGCCAAACTAAGCTTCATAAGTGAAGGAGAAATAAAATCCTTTACAGACAAGCAAATGCTGAGAGATTTTGTCACCACCAGGCCTGCCTTACAAGAGCTTCTGAAGGAAACACTAAACACGGAAAGAAACAACCAGTACCATCCACTGCAAAAACATGCCAAATTGTAAAGACCGTCAACACTATGAAAAAACTGCATCAATTAACAGGTAAAATAACCAGCTAGCATCATAATGACGGGATCAAATTCACATATAACAATATTAACCTTAAATGTAAATGGGTTAAAGGCCCCAATTAAAAGACACAGACTGGCAAATTGGATAGAGTCAAGACCCACTGGTGTGCTGTATTCAGGAGACCCACCTCACGTGCAAAGACACACATAGGCTCAAAATAAAGGGATGCAGGAAGTTCTACCAAGCAAATGGAAAGAAAAAACAAAACAAAACAAAACAGGGGTTACAATCCTGGTCTCTGATAAAACAGACTTTAAACCAACAAAGATCAAAAGAGACAAAGAAGGTCATTACATAATGGTAAAGGAATCAATGCAACAAGAAGAGCTAACTATCCTAAATATATATGCATGCAATACAGCAGCACCCAGATTCATAAAGCAAGTTCTTAGAGACCTACAAAGAGACTTAGACTCCCACACAATAATAATGGGAAACTTTAACATCCCACTATTAATATTAGACAGATCAACAAGACAGAAAATTAACAAGGATATCCAGGACTTGAACTTAGCTCTGGACAAAGCCGACCTAATAGAATATACAGAACTCTCCACCCCAAATTAAGAGCATATACATTCTTCCCAGCACCACATCACACTTATTCTAAAACTGACCACATAATTGGAAGTAAAACACTGCTCAGCATATGTAAAAGAACAGAGATAACAACAAACTGTCACTCAGACCACAGTGCCATCAAATCAGAACTCAGGATTTAAAAACTCACTCAAAACCATACAACTACATGGAAACTGAACAACCTGCTCCTGAATGACTACTGGCTAAATAACAAAATGAAACCAGAAATAAAGATGTTCTTTGAAACCAATGAGAACAAAGACACAATGTACCAGAATCTCTGGGACACAGCAAAAGCAATGTGCAGAGGGAAATTTATAGCACCAATTGCCCATAAGAGAAAGCAGGAGAGAAAACAAGTTCAAAGATCAGAGCAGAACTGAAGGAGACAGAGACATAAAAAACCCTTCAAAAAAAAAAAAAAAAATCAATGAATCCCAGAGCTGTTTTTTTGAAAAGATCAACAGAATAGATAGACTGCTAGCCAGGCAAATAAAGAAGGAAAGAGAGAAGAATCAAACAGACACAATAAAAAGTGATAAAGGGGATATCACTACTGATCCCGCAGAAATACAAACTACCATCAGAGAATACTATAAACACCTCTATGCAAATAAACTAGAAAATCTAGAAGAAATGGATAAATTTCTGGACATATATACCCTCCCAAAAATCAACCAGGAAGAAGTTGAATCTCTGAATAGACCAACAACAGGTTCTGAAATTGAGGCAATAATTAACACCCTACCAAGCAAAAAAAGTCCAGGACCAGACGGATTCATAGCTGAATTCTACCAGAGGTACAAGGAGGAGCTGGTACCATTCCTTCTGAAACTATTCCAATCAATAGAAAAAGAGGGAATCCTTCCTAACTCATTTTTTGAGGCCAGCATCATCCTGATACCAAAGCCTGGCAGAGACACAACCAAAAACGAGAATTTTAGACCAATATCCCTGATGAAAATCAATGCAAAAATCCTGAATAAAATACTGGCAAATCGAATCCAGCAGCACATCCAAAAGCTTATCCACCACGATCAAATCAGCTTCATCCCTGCGATGCAAGGTTGGTTCAACATACGCAAATCAATAAATGTAATCCATCACATAAACAGAACCAAAGGCAAAAACCACATGATTATCTCAATAGATGCAGAAAAGGCCTTTGACAAAATTCAACAGTCTTTCATGCTAAAAACTCTCAATAAACTAGGGGTTGATGGGATGTATCTCAAAATAATAAAAGCTATTTATGACAAACCCACAGCCAATATCATACTGAATGGGCAAAATCTGGAAGCATTCTTTTTGAAAACCAGCACAAGATAAGGATGACCTCTCTCACCACTCCTATTCAAGATAGTATTGGAAGTTCTGCCCAGGGCACTAGGCAAGAGAAAGCAATAAAGCATATTCAGATTGGAAGAGAGGAAGTCAAATTGTCTCTATTTGCAGATGACATGATTGTATATTTTGAAAATCCCATCTCTCAGCCCAAAATCTCCTTAAGCTGATAAGCAACTTCAGCAAAGTCTCAGGATACAAAACCAATGTGCAAAAATCACAAGCATTCCTATACACCAATAACAGACAAACAGAGAGCCAAATCATGAGCAAACTCCCATTCACAATTGCTACTAAGAGAATAAAATACCTAGGAATCCAACTTACAAGGGATGTGAAGGACCTCTTCAAGGACAACTACAAACCACTGCTCAACAAAATAAAAGAGGACACAAACAAATAGAAGAGCATTCCATGCTCATGGAGAGGAAGAATCAATATTGTGAAAATGGCCTTACTGCCCAAAGTAATTTATACATTCAATGCTATCCCCATCAAGCTACCATGACTTTCTTCATAGAATTGGAAAAAACTATTTTAACCTTCATATGGAACGAAAATAGAGCCCGCATAGCCAATGCAATCCTGGGCAAGAAGAACAAAGCTGGAGGCATCACGCTACCTGACTTCAAACTACACTACAAGGCTACAGTAACCAAAAGAGCATGGTACAGGTACCGAAATAGATATATAGACCAACGGAACAGAATGGAAGCCTCAGAAATAACACTACACATCTACCACAACCTGATCTTTGACAACCCTGATATACACAAGCAATAAGGAAAAGATTCTCTATTTAATAAATGGTGTTGGGAAAACTGGCTAGCCATATGCAGAAAACTGTGCCCCTTCCTTACACCTTATACAAAAATCAACTCAAGATGGATCAAAGACTTAAATGTAAGACCAAGGACCATAAAAATTTTAGAAGAAAACCGAGGCAATACCATTCAGGATATACGCACGGGCAAAGACTTCATGTCTAAAACACCAAAAGCAATGCAACAAAAGCCAAAATTGACAAATGGGATCTAATTAAACTAAAGAGCTTTTGCACAGCAAAATAAACTATCATCAGATGGTTTATTTTGAATGGGAAAAACCTATAGAGTGGGAGAAAATTTTTGCAATCTATCCATCTGACAAAGTGCTAATATCCAGAATCTACAAAGCACTTAAACAAATTCTCAAGAAACAAACAAACAACCCCCTCAAAACATAGGCAAAGGATATGAACAGACACTTCTCAAAAGAAGACATTTGTGCAGCCAACAGATATATGAAAAAATGCTCATCATCACTGGTCATTAGAGAAATGCAAATCAAAACCACAATGAGATACCATCTCACGCCAGTTAGAAAGGCGATGATTGAAAAGTCAGGAAATGACTGGGTGTGGTGGCTCATACCTGTAATCCCAGCACTTTGGGAGGCCGAGGCGGGCAGATCATGAGGTCAAGAGATTGAGACCATCCTGGCCAAGATGGTGAAACCCTGTCTCTACTAAAAATACAAAAATTACCTGGGTGTGGTGTTGCATGCCTATAGTCCCAGTCACTCGGGAAGCTGAGGCAGGAGAATCACTTGAACCAGGGAGGTGGAGGTTGCAGTGAGCTGAGATCATGCCACTGCACTCCAGCCAGGTGACAGAGTGAGACTTTGTTTCAAAAAAAAAAAAAAAAAAAAAAAGTCAGGAAGCAACAGATGCTGGAGAGATTGTGGAAAAATAGGAACATTTTTACACTGTTGGTGGGAGTGTAAATTAGTTCAACCATTGTGGAAGACAGTGTGGTGATTCCTTAAGGATCTAGAATTAGAAATACCATTTGACCCAGCCATCCCATTACTGGGCATATACTCAAAGGATTATAAATCATTCTATGATAAAGACACACATACATGTATGTTTATTGTGGCACTTTTCACAATAGCAAAGACTTGGAACCAACCCAAATGTCCATCAGTGATAGACTGGATTAAGAAAATGTGGCACATATACACTATGGAATACTATGCAGCCATTACAAAAAGATGAGGTCTTGTCCTTTGCAGGGACATGGATAAAGCTGGAAACCATCACTCTCAGCAAACTATCACAATGACAGAAAACCAAACGCTGCATATTCTCACTCATAAGTGGGAGTTGAAGAATGAGAACACTTGGACACAGAGAGGGGAACATCACACACTGGGGCCTGTGGTGGTTGGGGGATAGGAGAGGGATAACATTAGGAGAAATACCTAATGTTGGTGACGGGTTGATGGTGCAGCAAGCCACCATGGCATTTGTATACTTATGTAACAAAACTGCATATTGCACACATGTAACCCAGAACTTAAAGTATAATTAAAAAATAATAAAACCAAAAATAAATAAACAAATAAAAGAAAGTCCCATGTGCTGTTGAATAGAATGTATGTTCTGTGGTTGCTGGATGGAATGTTCTGTATATATCTGTTAAGTCCATTTGTTCTAGGGTATAGTTTAAATCCGTTTTTCTTTGTTGGCTTTCTGTCTTGATGAACTGTCTAGTGCTGTCAGTGGAGTATTGAAGTCCTGCACTACTACTGCGTTGCTTTCTATCTCGTTTCTTAGGTCCATTAGTAACTGTTTTATAAATTTGAGAGCTCTAGTGTCAGGTGCATATATGTTTAGGATTGTGATATTTTTGTGTTGGATAAGTCATTTGTCATTATATAATGCCCCTCTTTGTCTTTTTTAACTACTGTTGCTTTAAAGTTTGTTTTGTCTGATATAAGAATACCTACTCCTGCTCGCTTTTGGTGTCCATTTGCATGAAATGTCTTTTTCCACCACTTTACCTTAAGTTTATGTGAGTCCTTATGTGTTAGGTAAGTCTTTTGAAGGCAGCAGATGGTTGGGGGGTGAATTCTTATACTTTCTGCAGTTCTGTATCTTTTAAATGGAGCATTTAGGCCATTTGCATTCAATGTTAGTATTGAGATGTGAGTTACCATTCCATTCATTGTGCTATTTGTTGTCTGTATACCTTAATTTTTCGTTTTTAAATTGTATTTTTTTATATGTCTTGTGAGATTTATGCTTTAAAGAAGTTCTGTTTTGATGTATTTCCAGGGTTCATTTCAAGATTTAGAGCTCCTTTTAGTAGTTCTTGTAGTGGTGGTTTGGTAGTTGTGAATTATCTCAGCATTTGTTTATCTGAAAAAGACGGTATATTTCCTTCATATATGAAGCTTAGCTTCACTGGATACAAAATTCTTGGCTGATAATTGTTTTGTTTGAGGAGGCTGATGATAGGGCCCCAATCCCTTCTAGCTGGTAGGATTTCTGCTGAGAAATCTGCTGTTAATCTGATAGGTTTTCCTTTATGGGTTACCTGGTGCTTTTGTCTCACAATTCTTAAGATTCTCTCCTTTGTCTTAACTTTAGACAACCTGATGACAATGTGCCTAGGCAGTGATCTTTTTGTGATGAATTTCCCAGGCATTCTTTGTGCTTCTTGTATTTGGATGTCTAGGTCTCTAGCAAGGCTGGGTAAGTTTTCCTCGATTATTCCCCCAAATATGTTTTCCAAGATTTTAGATTTCTCTTCTTTCTCGGGAATGTTGATTATTCTTAGGTTCAGTTGTTTAACATAATCCCAGACTTCTTGGAGGATTTGTTCATATTTTCTTATTCTTTTTTCTTTGTCTTTGTTGGATTGAGTTAATTTGAAGACCTTGTCTTCGAGTTCTGAATTTCTTTCTACTATTTGTTTGATTCTGTTGCTGAGACACTCCAGAGCATTTTGCATTTCTGTGTGTCCAATGTTTCCTGAAGTTTTGATTTTTTTTTTGTGCTATTTCATTGAATATTTCTCCCTTCACTTCTCATATCATTTAAAAAATTTCCTTACATTGGGCTTCACCTTTGTCTGGTGACTCCCTGATTAGCTTAAAGACTAACCTCCTGAATTTTTTTTTCAGGTAAATCAGGGATTTGATTTCTTCCTGGTTTGGATCCATTGCCGATGAACTAGTGTGATTTTGGGGGGTACTAAAGAATCTTGTTTTGTCATATTACCGGAGTTGGCTTTCTGGTTCCTTCTCATTTGGGTAGGCTCTGTCAGAGGAAAGGTCTAGGGATGAAGGCTGTTGTTCAGATTCTTTTGCCCCACTATTCCCTCAATGTAGTACTCTCCTCCTTTTCCTATGGATGTGCTTCCTGAGAGCCAAGGTGTAGTGATTTTTATCTCTCTTCTGGATCCAGCCATTCAACAAGTCTACCAGGCTCTGGGCTGGTACTGGATTGTCTGCACAGAGTCCTGTGATGTGGACCATCAGTGGGTCTCTCAGTTGTAGATACCAGAACAGTATTTGGGGTGTCTCCTGGGTCCTGCAGGAACAATCCACTTCCTTCAGAGGGTCTGTGGGTCCTCTTGGGTTTCCTGATTTATTCCTGTAGTCATTCTGGAGCAAAAATTCACTATGTGAATTCACTATGTGAATTTTTCGGATCATGTGGTTCCTCCACATGTTGTTCTGTCCATCCAAGTCAAAGCTGCAATCTAGTCCTGCCACCTATCTGCCACAATCCCTAATGTTGAATGGATTTTAAAATGTAGTATTTACGGCCAGGTGCGGTGGCTCCTGTGTGTAATCCCAGAACTCTGGGAGGCTGAGGTGGGTGGATCAACTGAGGTCAGGAGTTCGAAACCAGGCTGGCCAACATGGTGAAACCCCATCTCTACTAAAAATAAAAAAATTAGCCGGGTACAGTGTCAAGCACCTGTAGTACCAGCTACTCAGGAGGCTGAGGCAGGAGAATTGCTTGAACCCAGGAGGTGGAGGTTGCAGTGAGCCGAGATCATGCCACTGTACTCCAGCCTGGGTGACAGAGTGAGACTCCATCTCAAAAAAAAAAAAAAAAGAAAAGAAAAAAAAAGTAGTATTTATATACAGTACTGTTTGGCCTTAAAACACACACACACACACACACAGAGGAAATTCTAGGCCAGGCAGAGTGGTTCACACCTGTAATGCTCTGGGAGGCTGAGGCAGGAGATCTTGTGAGGCCAAGAGTTCAAGACCAGCCTTGGCAGTACAGCAAGACCTCGTCTCTACCCTCTACTCTTTAAACACCTAAACCACACGTTTCTGCCTTATTTTGAAAACAGTTTGTTAATTGTAAAACAAGAAAAAGAGAGACTGTGAAGGATTGATATGTTATTTAATCATCAACTAACTACAGGGAAAAGATTGAAATGTAGCTCTCATGATAGTGAAGAATCCCACCTATTTATCTACTTTTAAACCATGATAATACTCTGTTCCACTTTCTTATTTCATGTATCACAGTAAAAGTTATTTATCTATACAGCTAAGTTCTTTTTCCATATTAGCTCATATTGTCTTTGATTGTAAGTGAGTGCCCATGTTTGCTACCTAGCTCTTTTCAGCCATAAAAACATATCCTGGGGAGTCAGAGCAAGATAGCTAAACAGAAGTCCTCGTCCTCCCAACAGGAACACCAAATTTAACAACTATCTACACAAAAAAGCACCTTCATAAGAACCAAAAATCAGATGAATGGTCACAGTGCTGGTGCTGAAGAGGGTAGAAAAGACAGTCTTGAATCACCAACACCACCCCTCCACCATTCCCCAGCAGCAGCCATGTGGTGCAGATAATCTGTGCACTTTAGGGAGGGAGAACACAGTGATTGTGAAACTTTGCAT
The DNA here is from genome assembly GCF_003255815.1 of Theropithecus gelada. NCBI lineage: Eukaryota > Metazoa > Chordata > Mammalia > Primates > Cercopithecidae > Theropithecus > Theropithecus gelada. The sequence goes on from NC_037673.1 coordinate 57,705,960, forward strand.
TGGAACTCAGTGCTGTCAACCTTAGGCAGAACTCAGCCAATGTCCACAGCAGGCGCATTCGGACCAACCCTAGCTAGAGGGGAACCACCCATGCCAACAGTCAGAACATGAGTTTCAGCAAGCCTCGCCACTGCAGGTTAAAGTGCTCTAGGGAACTAAATAAACTTGAAGTCTAGGCCACAAGGATTGCAACTCCCAGGCAAGTCTGAGTGCTGTGCTAGGTGAGCTCAAAGCCAATGGACTTGGAGAGCATGCAACCTAGTAAGACACTAGCCAGGGCAGTTAAGGAAGAGCTTGCACCACCCCTCTCACAAACCCAGGCACTGTAGCTTACCACTCTTAAAGATGATTTTGTCTTGCAAATTGGATACCAGCTCAGCTATATTACAATAGGGCACCAGGCAGAGTTGAGAGGCCCCCATTCCAGGCCTTAGCTCCCAGATGACATGTCTAGACACACCCTGGGCCAGAAGAGAAACTGCTGCCTTGAAGGAAAAAACCCAGTCCTGGCAGGATTCATGACCTGCTGATGGAAGGCTGTGCCCTGAATAATCAGCAGAGTAACCAGGTAGTACACTCCATGGGTCTTGGACGAGACTCACATGTGTTAGCGTCATGTATGATCCATCATATTCCCAGCTGTGATGGTCATAGGGAGAAACTCCTTCTGATTAAGAAAAGGAGATGGAAAAATAAAGGGGACTTTGTCTTGCAGCTTAGATACTAGCTTGGCCACCCTGGGGTAGAGCACCAAGCAGGCCTGTGGGGCCCCTGATGCCAGGCCTTGGCTCTTGTACAGCATTTCTGGACCTACCCTGGACCAGAGAGGAAGTCATTGCCCTGAAGGATGAGTCCCAGGCCTGGCAGCATTCACCACAAGCTAACTGAAGAGTCCTTGGGCCTTAAGTGAACATTGCTGGCACCCTGGCAGTACTCCCTGTGGATCTGTGGTGGTGGGGGCACAGGGAGAGATACCTCTGCTTATGGAAAGGGGAGGGAAGAGTGGGAAGGACTTTGTCTTGTGGTTTCGGTACCAGCTTAGCCACAGTAGAATAGAGCAGTAGGTTGAGTTCAAAGGTTTCTGACTCTAGGCCCTGGCTTTTAGACAGCATCTCTGGACCTGCTTGGGACCCAGGGGAACTGGCTGCCCTGAAGGGAAGGACACAAGCCTGGATGGCTTCACCCCTTCTGACTGTAGAGCCCTAGAGGCCTGAGCAAACATAGGAAGTAGCCAGGTAGTAGTCACAGTGGGCCTTGTGCAAGACCTAGGGCTGTGTTGCTTTCAGGTATGGCCCAGTGCAGTCCCAATCATAGTGGCCACAGGGGTCCATGTGTCACCCCTTTCCCAGCTACATACAGCTCAGCACAGAGAAAGAGACTCCACTTGTTTGGGAGAAAGTAAGAGAAGAGAACAAGAGTCTCTGCTTGGTAATTCAGAAAATTCTTCCAGATCTTATCCAAGATCACCAAGGTAGTACCTCTATGAGTCTGCAAGAACCACAGATGCAGTGGCCGAAAACTTAGATCACAACACCCAAGTCCTTTCAAATACTTGGAAAGCCTTCCCAAAAAGGATGAGTACAAACAAACCCAGTCTGTGAAGACTACAAGAAATACTGAACTCTTCAATGCTCAGACACTGACAAACATCCACAAACATCAAAACCATCCAGGAAAACATCCCCTCACCAAATAAACTGAATAATACACTGGAGACCAATCCTGGAGAGATAGAGACATGTGACGTTTAGACAGATAATTCAAAATACCTCTTTGAGGAAACTCAAAGAAATTCAAGGTCACACAAAAGGAATTCATAATCCTATCAGATAAATCTAACAAAGAGATTGAAATCATTTAAAAGAATCAGGCAGAAATACTGGAGTTGAAAAATATAATTGACACACTGAAGAATGCATCAGAGTCTCTTAATAGCAGAACTGATCAAGCAGAAAAAAAGATTTACTGACTTTGACAACAAGCTGTTTGAAAAACACATTCACAGAAGACAGAAGAAAAAAGAATAGAAATGAATAAAGCACACCTACAAGATATACACAATAGCCTCAACAGGACAAATTTAAGAGTTATTGGCCTTAAAGAGGAGGTAGAGAGAGAGAGGAGTAGAAAATTTAGTCAAAGGAATAATAACAGAGAACTTCCCAAACCTAGAGAAAGATATTGATATTCAAGTACAAAAATATTTAACCCAAAGAAGACTACCTCAAGGCATTTAATAATCAAATTCCCAAAGGTCAAGGATAAAGAAAGGACCCAAAAGCAACAAAAGAAAATAAACAAATAACATACAATGGAGCTGCAAAATGTCTGGTAGCAGACTCCTCAGGAGAAATCTTATAGGCCAGGAGAGAGTGGCATGACATATTTAAAGGGCTGAAGGAAAAAAAATCTTTTATCCTAGAATAGTATATCCAGCAAAAATATCCTTCATGCATGAAGGAGATACAAAGACTTTCCTAGAAAAACAAAAGCCACGCGATTTCACCAATACCAGACCTGTCCTACAATAAATGCTAAAGGGAGTTTATCAGTCTTCAAGAAAAGGATGTTAATGAGCAACAATAAGTCACCTGAAGGCATGAAACTCACTAGTAATAATAACTACACAGAAAAACACAGAATATTATAATGCTGTAATTGTGATATGTAAAGTACTCATATCTTAAATAGAAAGATGAAAAGATGAACCAATTAAAAATAATAATTACAATAACTTCTAAAGATATACACAGTATAATAAGATATAAATGGAAACAACAAAACATTAAAAAGTGGGGAAATGAAGTGAAGTGTAGAGTTTTTATTAGTTTTCTTTTTGCTTGTTACTTTGTTTGCTTATGCAATCAGTGCTATCATTGGTTTAAAATAATGGGTTATGGCTGGGTGCGGTGGCTCACGCCTGTGATCCCAGCACTTTGGGAGGCCAAGGCAGGTGCATCACCTTAGGTCAGGAGTTCGAGACCATCCTGGCCAACATGATGAAACCCCGTCTCTATTAAAAATACAAAAATTAAGCCCGGGTGAAGTGGTTCCTGCCTGTAATCCCAGCACTTTGGGAGGCTGAGGCAGGTGGATCATGAGGTCAGGAGTCCAAGACCAGCCTGGCCAATATGGTGAAACCCTGTCCCTACTAAAACTACAAAAATTAGCCAGATGCAGTGACAGGTGCCTATAATCCCAGCTACTCTGGAGGCTGAGGCAGGAGAATCACTTGAACCTGGGCAACAGAGGTTGCGCTACTGCACTCCATCCTGGGCAACAGAGTGAGACTTTGTCTCAAACAAACAAACAAAAAAAAAAAAACAACAAAAATTAGCTGGCTGTGGTGGCAGGCACCTGTAATCCCAGCTACTCGGGAGGCTGAGGCAGGAGAATCGCTTGAATCCAGGAAGCAGAGGTTGTAGTGAGCCAAGATCGCGCCATTGTACTCCAGCCTGTGGGAGAAGAGCAAGACTTTGTCTCAAAAAAAAAAAAAAAAAAAAAGGATTATAAGATAGTATTTGCAAGCCACATGATAGCCTCAAATATAAAAATATACAACAGATGCAAAAAAAATAAAAAATAAAAATAAATTAAGACATACCACCACAGAAAATAACATTCACTAATAGGAAGTCAGGAAGGAAGAGAAGACTACAAAACTATTAGAAAACAAATAACAAAATGACAGAAGAAAGTCCTTACTTATCAGTAATAACAATGAATGTAAACGGAGTAAACGTTCCAATTAAAAGACATAGGGTGGCTGAATAAATTTAAAAAAATATATCCAATGATCTGTTGCCCACAAGAAATACATTTTGTCTGTAATGACACACACAGACTGAAAACAAAGTGATGAGAAAAGATAATCCATGCAAAGGGAAACCAAAAAAGGGCAGGAGTAGCTATACTTATATCAGACAAAATAGATTTCAAGACAGAATCTATAAGAAGATACAAGGAAAGTCATTATAGAATGATAAAGGGGTCAATTCAGCAAAAGGATATCACAATTGTAAATATATGTGCACTCAACACTGGAGCACCCAGCTGTATGAAGCTAATATTATGAGAGCTAAAGAAAGAGATAGACCCCAATACAATATTAGCTGGAGACTTCAACACCCCACTTTCAGGATTGGACAGATCTTCCAAACAAAAGATAATTAAGATGTGTTGGACTTAATCTGCCCTATGGAACAAAGGGACCTAATAGATATTTACAGAACATTTCATCCAACAGCTGCAAAATACACATTCTTTTCTTCATCACATGGATTGTTCTCCAAGAATAGGCCATAGTTATATTACAAAACAAATCTTAAAACATTCGGGAAAACAAATAACATCAATCATCTTCTCTGACCACAAACAACTCACCATTCACCCCGCCCCTCCCATCCCAATCAGTACTTCTCCTGGTCCTGCACTCTTGAAGCCGAAACACTGGGCTCGCCTTTCACATCTTCCTCAAGCTCAGGCCAGGGTGTTTCTTTCCTTTTCTCACCTGCAATTACCTGTTGGGCACACTCTTCTCCCTCATTTTCTGTCTAGCAAACATCCCCTTATTGTTCATGAGGCAGCTGTTATTACCTCCCCTTTCAAGTCTCTGCTTAAGTCCTACCCACAGCCCAGATAGAACTATTTCTCCTTTCTGCCCCTACATTGTACAGGCTAAAAACTTCTTCCTTCTCCCTTCGCCTTCCCTTCTCCTCCCTTCTCTTCCCTTCCCCTTTCCTTCCCCTTCCCTTCCCCTTCCCTTCCCCTTCCCTTCTCCTTCCCTTCCCTTCTTCCCTTCCTTCTTTTCTTCCTTTCTTTCTTCTTTCCTTTTCTTTCTGCAGAGCTAGCTGAGGTTTTATTTTGGACCCCCTCCCCTCCCCCCCAAAAAAGCAACTGAATTGTTTTGTAGCTGGAGGCACGGGCAAGGGGGATCCCCAGGCAGTAAACTCCCCTGGGGGTGGGCTGAGGGCTAGGGCTGAGCCTCAGGTGGGTGGGTCTCCCATTCTTTGTGCTCCTCTGCACAGCTGTCGCCCTCGAGTGCTCCAGGGCAGCCGCAGGAGGGGCAGGCTGGGAGGGGCTGCCGCCTCAGCTGTTCACTTGGGCAGGACATCAGAGGACTCGGACACTAGCTTCCCATCGCCGGTGTCGCTCTTCTCTACAATCATGGCCCTAATGGAGCTGGTGTGGCTGAAGGCGCTGGAGCCCAGGCCTTAGCTGAGGCCGGGGCTTGTGAGGCCGCCATAGGTCGAGCTCAGACCACCTGCATAGCCGCTGGTGGTCTTCGTATGGATACGCATGTTTTGAATCCCAGACGCCAGCCGGCTCTCATCGCCCTCCAGCAGCTTCCTGTAGGTGGTGATCTCGATGTCCAGGGCCAGCTTGACGTTCATCAGCTCCTGGTACTCACGCAGCTGCCGTGCCATGTCCTGCTTGGTCCGCTGCAGGGCGGCCTCCAGCTCAGACAGCTTGGCCTTGGCATCCTTAAGGGCCAGCTCCCCAGGCTGCTCGGCATCTGTGATGGCGGCCTCCAGGGAAGCCCGCTGGCCTTCCAGGCCCTCAGTCTCAGCCTGAAGCCAGCTTATGTTCCAGTTCATCTGGGAGATCTCAGTCTGCGTTCACTGCAGGTCATCCCCCTGCTTCCCAGCCAGCGTCTGGAGCTCCTCATACTTGATCTGGTACATGCTCTCAGCCTCAGCCCAGCTGCGGTTGCCTATCTCCTCGTACTGCGCCTTGACCTCAGCGATGACGCTGTCCATGTCCAGGGAGCGGCTGTTGTCCGTGGACAGCACCACAGACGTGTCTGAGATCTGGGACTGCAGCTCCCGGATCTCCTCTTCATACAGCTGCCTGAGAAAGTTGATCTCCTCAGTCAGCCCTTGCAGGTGAGACTCCAGCTCCACCCTGTGCATGTAAGCTTCATCCACATCCTTCTTGATGAGGACAAATTCATTCTCCATCTTTGCACCCTTATTGATCTCATCCTCATACTTGTTCGTGAAGTCCTCCAGCGGCCCCTGCATGTTGCCATGCTCCGCCTCCAGCTTCATCTTCTCCTGGCCCAGCCTCCAGCTGCCACCTAAAGTTGTTGATGTAGCTCTGGAACATGTTGTCCATGTTGCTCCCAGCCTTCTTCTGCTGCCGCAGGAGGCTCCACTTGGTCTCCAGTATCTTTTTCTCCGTACCTTGTCTATGAAGGAGGCAAACTTGTTGTTGAGGGTCTTGACCTGGTCCTTCTCCTGGGTGCCGACTCCTGGATGTTGGAGTCCCTCTCCAGGTAAGGGGGCTCAGCAGGCTCTGCTTGACCATGACGGTGGTGATGCCTTCCATGCCACTGGCCCCACTATGGCCTCTGCCCAGGCTGCCCTGGAAGCCACTGCTGCCCACTTGGGAGAGGCTCCAGGAGCTGATGCGGGCACTGGGCCCACAAGGTGGACCTCTGGGTCATCCTGGTGGACATGGTGGAGGCAGGAGTGGAGGCAGGTGGGCTGAACCAGGCAGAGATTCCAGAAGGAGAGGAGAAGCTGCTTCTTGGTATTTACTTATTTATATTTTAAATTCAGGGGTACATGTGCAGGTTTGTTATATAGGTAAACCTGTGCCGCGGGGGTGTGTTGCATACATTGTTTCATCACTCCGGTATTAAGCCTAGACTCTCATTATTTTTCCTGATCCTCTCCCTCCTCCCAGCCTTCACCCTCAGATCCCAGTGTCTGTTGTTCCCTCTATATGTCCATGCGTTCTTATCATTTAGCTTCCACTTATAAGTGAGAACATGTGTTATTTGGTTTTCTGATCCTGTGTTAGTTTGCAAAGGATAATAGCCTCCAGCCCCATCCAGGTTCCTGCAAAGGGCATGACCTTGTTCCTTGTTATGGCTGCATGTATTCCATGGTGTATCTGTACCACGTTTTCCTTATGCAGCCTACTATTGGTGGGCATTTAGGTTGATTCCATGTCTTTACCATTGTGAATAGTGCTGGAGTGAACATATGTGTGCATGCGTCTTTATGATAGAATGATTTATATTTCTTTGGATATATACCCTGTAATGGGATGGCTGGATCAAATGGTAGTTCTGTTTTAAGCTCTTTGAGGAATCACCACATTGCTTTCTACAGTGGTTGAACTAATTTACACTCCCACCAACAGTGTATAAGCATTCTTTTTCTCTGCAACCTTGCCAGCATCTGTTTTATTTTTTGACTTTTTAATAAGAGTCATTCTGACTGGTGTGACATGAAATCTCATTGTGATTTTGATTTGTATTTCTCTAATGATCAGTGATGTTGAGTTTTTTTTCATGTGCTTACTGGGCGCATATATGTCTTCTTCTGAAAACTGTTCATGTCCTTTGCCCACTTTTTAATGTTTTTTTCTTGTACATTTGTTTAAGTTCCTTATAGATGCTGGATATCAGACCTTTGTTAGATGCATAGTTTCCAAAAATTTTCTTTCATTCTATAAACTGTCTACTTATGCTCTTGATAGTTTCTTTTGCTGTGCAGAAGCTCTTTAGTTTAATTATATCCCATTTGTCAATTTTTGCTTTTGTTGCAATTGTGTTTGGCATCTTTGTCACGAAATCTTTGCTTGTTCCCATGTCCAGAATGGTATTACCTAGGTTGTCCTTCAGGGTTTTTATAGTTTGGGGTTATACATTTAAGTCTTTAATCCATTGTATCTGGTGTAAGGAAGGGGTCCAGTTTTTATTGTCTCTACTAAAAATACAAAAATTAGCCAGGTGTGATGGCAGGTGTCTACAATCCCAGCTACTCAGGAAGCTAAGGCAGGAGAATTGCTTGTACCCGGAAGGCGGAGGTTGCAGTGAGCTGAGATCACGCCTCTGTACTCCATCCTGGACGACAGAGAGATACTCCATCTCAAAACAAACAAACAAACAAACAAGCAAACAAACAAAAACTACTCGTTTAACAGCAGAATATCTGACTTGACTTGTTTACATGTTTGTTGCCCTCTAGCCAAGTGAAAATCTCTGTGGGGATTGGTATTATTTGACTTGTTTTTTTATATTCTAGCACAGTGGTTGGCATACAGTAGGAGTTTAACAAATTGTTGGATGATTGCCTAAACCACTAGAGTGAGCAGAGGAAGAAAACTTATAACAATAGCACATGCTTATTCAGTGCTTCATTCATTCATTCAACAACAGTTATTGAACTCCTGTAATATGCCAGTCATTGTTCTAGGCACTTGCAGTGAACAAAATAGACAAAATCATCTACCCTTGAAGAGATTACTTTCTCATGAGGAAGACAGTTAATAAACAATATTAATAGTAACTAAATGCATTGTAGAGCATGTTAGAAGGTAATAAGTGCTGTATAGAAAAAAGAAAGATCAGGGTGCAGGCTGCAGTACTGAAAAAGTGAGATTTGAACAAAGGAGGGAATTGAAGGGTTTAGCCAAGCAGTTATTTTGGAAACAGTCCTGTAGGCAGAGAAAAATAAATGAAGAACCCTAAGATGGAAATGCACTTATAATGGTCCAGCGACCAGCAAGGAGGCCAGTGTGGCTGGAGCAGAGGGAGCAAAGTGGGGGTTTGTACGCGGTGAGAACAGAGAAGCAATGACACGGTCTTTATGCTCAGTAAAACCAGAAACCTTTGGAGGGTTCGGAACAAAAGAGTTACATGGTCTGATGTATATTTCAAGAGATGACTTTGGTTGCTATTTGGACAAGAAGTTTTAGGGAAGTAAAGGCAGAAGCAGAGAGTCAGATAGGAAGCTATTCCAGGAACCCAGGCATGACATGATAAGGGCCCAGGGTTGGTGAGATTCTGGTTATACTTTGAGAGGAAGCCAGTAGGATTTCTTGTTGGATTTGACGTTGAGTGAGAGAGAAAGGACCTGAGGATGACTCTGAGGTTTTTAGCCTGAGTAACTGGAAGGAAAGCACTGCTCTAAAAGTTTGCCCTGTTTTAACTCATCTAATATCCCTCAATAAGTGGATAAAGAAGTATTGTCTCCATTTTCAGTTGGGACACTAAGAGACAGAGAAGCTGTCCAGGTTATAGACCTATTAAAAAACAGAGTCAGGATTTCACCAGGCAGGCTGTGCTCCCAACCAGTCTACCATGCTTCCTCACCATGACAGCATCTAGTAGGATGAAAGGCTTTTATACAGAGATAATATAATAATATTATAATCTAGGCAAATATTATTATAATATAATCTAGACTATATTATAATCTAGGATAATATGATAATCTAGGAAAAATTATTCGGGTCTGAACAAGGAGGGTGGCCACAAGAATAAAAGGAAAGGCATAAATTCATGGGCGAGATAACTCATAATGGGCAAAAGACACACTGACCAGAATTTGTGCAACTTTTAAGATAGAAGGTTAGGCAAGGGGGCTCCTGTCTGTAATCCCAGTGCTTTGAGAGGCTGAAGTGGGAGAATCGTTTGATGCTAGGAGTTCAAGACCAGCCAGGGCTACATGACAAGACCTCGTCTCTACAAAAGATAAAAAAAATTAGCCAGGCATGTTGCCACTCAGGAAGCTGAGGCAGGAAGATTGCTTGAACCCAGTAGTGTGAGGCTACTGTGAGCTATGAAGGTGCCACTGTGCTCCAGCTGGGGCAACAGAGCAAGACCCATCTCTTAAAAAAAAAAGAAAAAAAGAAAAAAGAACACAGTAGCTCTGAGTTTACATCTCCACATTCAAATACTCAGATGCTTATATCATTCTTATTTAAGTTGTAAGGACTATGTACAGAGTGTCCTTTGGTGTGGCCTGGGCACTTAGAGATACTACCTCATGCCAAGCTTTCTCCCTTTAGTAACCTGAGTGCATCCCACACTAACTGAATCCTGTAGGTCCTAGAATACAAACAAGGTGCAGCAATGTTTTCATAATGCTGTAGTTCGAATATAGGCAAAAATGTTCATATTTAGATTTGAAGAGTGTTATAGTTTGTAACTTTGTTGAGTTATAGGTACATGTACAGCCTGACCTGATACCCGCTGTCAATAAAAGGTATGAACATGCCCAGCCAGCACCAGGAAGAGCCCTGTGGCCCTCTCTCTGGGGCAGCCTGGTATAAAAGACATGTTGTGTGGCCTGTTATATTGTGGTTGTATCTGCTAGAAACATCTAGAGGGATTTCCATCCCCACCCCCTCCCCAATCATTATGTACCTTATGCTGCTTGAAACAAAGAGAACTATAACCCTTGCTCTCATTTAATCAAGGGACCTACCTTCAACTCCACACTCAAATCTGAGTCTATTTCTCTGTGCAAGGGGCCATTTTCTTAGTGAAAAAATAAAACAGCACTTACTTTCATCTACAGAACTAGTCAATACAAACCAGAACTGTGTGAATTAAAGATAGGCTTTAACTCTTCTAAAGAGAAAAATAAGTATTCCTATCCATTTTAGGTAATACTTTGTGTGGCAGACTGCATTTTCCAAGTACAGTATTTCTCCCATCCTACATGTTCTTATGAGGTAACTTTTACATTCCTCCCGTTGAGGGACATGGTCTGTGTCCTCTCCTCTTGAAAATGGGTCGGCTTTTGTACAGGGGAAGTGACATTCCCTGACTTCTATGGCTATGTTATAAAAGGCAATACTGCTTTCATTTTGTTCACTGGAATGCTTACTGCTGAAGCCTTCGGTCCGACTCCCCTGAGACTGCCATGCTCTGAGGAAGCTCAAAGTAGCCCAACGGGAAAGACCACACGGAGAGGACTTGAGACTACACAGAGATCTCCAGTCATCCCCCACTGTCTCAACCTCCTGGTTCCTGGTTAAGCCACAGTCTGACTGCAATTGCACCAGGGACCCCAAACAATAACCACTCAGCTCCTCAAATCATTGATCCTTCAAAGTGGTGAGAGATGTAGCTTTGATGTAGCTGTAAGTCATCACATTTAGGGGTGATTTGTTAGTCAATAATAGATAAACTGTAACAGCTTGAGAAACAACAATACTATTTATATAAAGATAATAAAGGCTATACAAATACTATGCTAACTGATGGGAAAATATATGCTAAATATATACACTGAATTATAATATATAGACTATATTTTAAATTATATATCATTTTGAATGAATCTATTATATATAATACATTATGTGTAACTTATGTGTATATATATTCATCCAAAAGTAATGATTTAATCATTTGCTGATGCCAGGCACAGTGCTGGCCCTAAATAAGTGTGTTCAATCACTTTTCCATTTAGACACTTGAAAAATTATATGTACTTCTGTGCAAAATAATGGCCCATCATGGTGGTGGATTCTCAGTGGGTGAGGTTACATCAGGTGCTTACTCAAACTTCATCTCTTACCTTCTTTCTTACTAACAGAATCTAATTTCATTGGAGAGGACAATGTACCTGTCTAGAAAATTAGTTCACAGCTTCCCTTGCAGCTAGAGATGGCCATGAGGCAGTTTTGACCATTGACATGTAAGTGAAAGTTGTTGTGTAGGACTCCTGGGAAAGTAGAAGGAAACAGACCTAGACTCTATTGTATTTGGTACCCAAGGAGGCATACAAAGACATCTTCTTCCCTGGTGGTATATGGTATATGCAGATTTTCTCTGTATCCCTGCCCCTCCCCAGAGTACTTAGCTACATGGCATGATGCTTTGGAATGACAGACAATAACTACAGTCTGTTACACCCAATTACCTCCTACAAGAGGGAAATACTGGAAAATGCTGGTGACAGGGAGCCTTGGGCTCCATGGAAGGGATTCTTTTCCAGAGGCTCTCCTAACCAGGCTGATATTGCTACTCCTCCATCAAACATCTTCAGTGGGTCCTGATGAACATTATTTTTTTTTTCATCAAAGGTAACTACTTAACATTAGGAAAATACATATTGCAAATCTGTAATACACTTTTCACTTGTCAACAGGTATGCCACCTTTGTTTTTATTAAAATGTGATGTAGGCCTGTCTTTTTAAACTGTACTGTAAACATTTTAAGGGCAGGGACCACGTCTAGTACATTTTAAAGTTTCTCATGACATTTAGATGCAGTGAGCACCCTAAATACTAACTACCAGTGAAAATCATGTCAATTCTGTCATTTTGGTTCCTAACTTAAATAACATCTATACAAAATATTATAATACATACATTGCTTTTTAAAAACTGGATAATTTCAAACATACACAAAAGTAGACAGAAGAGTAAAATAAACTCCTATTAAGTGAACCCATTAGCCAACTTTAACAATTACGAACACCTCCTTTCTTTTTACTAGAGTATGTTAAAGTGAAATCAGACAACCTATCATTTTACATATACATACTTCAGTGTATGTATCTCACATCTAAGGACTTTAAAAATATACATCTGCAATACAGTAATAATATCCAATATTAATCATTTGTCTTTTAAAGTTTAGTTCTTGTTCAGTTATATCTGATTATTATAAGAATATCCTTTTATGATTTGGTTTGTTCAAATCAGGATTCAAATGACATTTGGTTAGTATATCTTTTTTTTTTTTTTTTTTTGAGACGGAGTCTTGCTCTGTCGCCCAGGCTGGAGTGCAGTGGCCGGATCTCAGCTCACTGCAAGCTCCGCCTCCCGGGTTCACGCCATTCTCCTGCCTCAGCCTCCCGAGTAGCTGGGACTACAGGCGCCCGTCACAGCGCCCGGCTAGTTTTTTGTATTTTTTAGTAGAGACAGGGTTTCACCGGTTAGCCAGGATGGTCTTGATCTCCTGACCTCGTGATCCACCCGTCTCGGCCTCCCAAAGTGCTGGGATTACAGGCTTGAGCCACCGTGCCCGGCTGGTTAGTATATCTTAAGTCTTTTATCTACAAAAGTTGCCTTCTCTGCTTTTCTTTTTTTTTAAATGTCATTTATTTATTAAAGAAACCAGGTCATTTGTTCTATGGAATTTCCTACATTTTGGACTTGGCTGATTGTATCCTCTTGGCGTCTTTTAACTCTTCCTCTATATATTGTATTTCCTGTAACTAGTAGTTTATAAAAAGAGGATTGATTAGATTCAAGTTCAAAAAAATTTTTGCCATGAAAACCTCAGAGTATTATAGTGTATTAAGAGACAAAACATCTGGTTGTCCCACTCTGAATGACATTAAGATTGATCAATGGGTTCAGTCGTATCAGCACAAGCCATCCCCATCAACCTTTCATCTAATTGTTTTAGCAACCAGTGATCCCATTTATTAGAGCCAGCAGGATGGCAAAATTATTCTTTTTTGTTAATTCTTTCCACTTAAAAAACCTTGCCTACTAACATACCACCAATTTTGAAATTCTGTACAACCAAAACACATAACTCAAATTCAAATTCCTTCATAGAGTCTTCCCTGTCTGCTAAGTGGCAGAATTGTCACTCATCTGGCACCTGTCATCTACTGCCCTGTCACATAATTTCATCCGCCAGTTGGTAAGCTCCAGGAGATCCCAATTATGTCCCAGGTATCTCTGTATCCCAAAGATGAACACAGCACGTGTACAAGAAATATGTAAAATAACTTTGATTGGTGAGTATTCAAATTAAAAGCCACCAACCCATGCAAACACATGCAGCTAGATTCCAAAATGAAAAATACACACACATATACATGCGATATCACAAATTTATTATAGTACACGGAAAAACAAACTCAAACTTTGACAACATCCACAGAATGTTCCAGTCTTTAAAAAGTTAACAGAAATAAAGGGTAATGGAGAGAATATAATCTCATAATTTTATAATTAAGGCTGTAAATGGCAAAGTCCCATAGATATTTAAAAATCTATATTTGTATTTATTTATAATATAGATATAGGCCCTCAAGGATTCATAGAGATTTATGTAATAAACTAGATTTTGGAACTGCTTATTTTGTTGTTGTTGCTGGTTAGGTAAGCAAACCCAAACAAATTAAGTCCTGAAAAGTGGGATGAAATCCCAAAAGAACTCTATGTGACCAAACAGAACTCTTTTAATAAATATGGCCCATACAAATTCTATATCCAGTGAAAATCATTTTGATCCACAATCATGTTGATGTTTCTATGGAGGATACTTCTAGCAGCCGTGATTTCTTTTGTAGCATTCTGGCTCTCCACTTCTATTCATATAATTGAGTACGTGCTTTATTACATGTTAGCTCATAGGCAAGTTAAACATTTTAAAGACTACGGGGAGGTTAGGAGAGGTTGTATGATGAAGGTCGGAAAGTATGCAAGAAATAAACTCTCCTGTTTCATCTCTTTTATTTTTGCCTCATTTTGGTCTCTATACTACTTGGGGTCTTTGGAAATGGTGTGATTTATAACAGCACCTAGCATACCTTCTCATTTTAGCACAGGTTAGATATGAAGAGCCAAACCTGGAAAACAGTTAAGGAGTCCTGAGACCTTTCCAGTGGAATAAATTAGAGCAGTAGTTTCATTTAGCTGTGCTTTTTTGTCCTTTATTCTTTTTTTCCTAAAAATATAAAATTATGGCCGGGCACAGTGGTTCACCCCTGTAATCCCAGCACTTTGGGAGCGCGAGGTGGGAGGATCACCTGAGGTCAGGAGTTCGAGACCAGCCTGGCCAACCCTGTATCTACTAAAAATACAAAAATCAGCTGGGCGTGGTGGCAGGCGCCTGTAATCCCAGCTACTTGGGAGGCTGAGGCAGGAGAATCACTGGAACCAGAGAGGCAAGGTCGCAGTGAGCCAAGATCGCGCCATTGCACTCTAGCCTGGTCAACAAGCGTAAAACTCTGCTTCAGAAAAAAAAAAAAAAAAAATGTTATATATATAATTACTCCCATTTATCAACCTTTACCTTCTCATACAGTAATCAAGTAAAATCACAAGAGATCACTTAAAGGCAAATAACCTTATGAATCTGGTAAGTGTAAACATAAAAGGCCATGGTATTGAGTAAAACTTAGGCATTGTTGTACAATAAGTATCTCTGTGTGTTCAACATTCACTGGGGCTTTAAGTACTAGTTGTTTAAAGTCCTACAAACATAAACAGTCCTTCAAAATTGACTATAAATAAAATAAGAAAAAAATAGGGAAAAATTCACAAATGTCCAAATATTGTTATTTCTTGGACAAAACTCTACTGACTAGTAGTTTTGATTCTCTAACAGGAAAATGTAAAAATAACAGAATTTTAGAAAGTAGCAATTTTAAAGAAACAAAGCCTATGCCAAATGAATTTCAGTCTTTCATTACATGGTTTATAGGTCTGGAAACAGAAATCCAGGTTGTTAATTAATTCATAATTCCAGAAAATACTTTATTGGTCAGTGTATCTATAACATTAATTATATAATCTATAACTATTATATAGTCTGTCTGTCTCTCTCTCAAAGTAGAACAGCCCTTGCTTACATAATCAATTTTCCCCTGGATATTCTCTGTGCCACAATTTGCCTCTAGTTGCTTCACAGCCACTCTAAACCATATCTGGAAACTGTGTACAATAGGTAATATTATTTATAATTTAAGGGTAGTACCTGTAGTGTGCTCATGATATGAACATTTAAGTATCTAACCTATATATTTAACCAAGATAATAATTTAAACCATGACAATGTAAGACAGTGATGTGATACTATAACAGACAACAGGTTTTTCCCACTGAACCACACAGTACTTTTTCATTGACAAATTCACCTCTTTCCAGAGATCTACAAAGTTAATTGTAAAACAGTAATAGCAAAGTGTTCATTAACCCATTAAAACAAATCACCTTGTTTTGAAAATAATCAGCTGAATGAAACTTGGTGTCAAGTGCATTAGTGTACTAACCCAAAGTATGGTTACTCTGAAACAGTTTGTACAACAAATGGGTTGTGAGGAAGTCTTATCAGCAAAACTGGTGTTGGCTACTCAAAAGATCCATTGAAAATTATCAATGATGATTTTGAATGACAAGTTATCAAAAACTCACTCAATTTTCACCGTGCTAGCTTGCTAAAATGGGAGTTAACTCTAGAGCAAACATAGCATCTTCTGAATACAGCCAATAAATGACAAAGCTAGGGCCTATGGTTGGTTTCCAGACTTTCCAGACCCGGCAGAAGGAATCTATTGTAACACATGGATCCCTGTCTGTGCTCAAAATATCTAATGATATTTTTCATCTTTACTGGACTTCCTTGAAGAGTACTGTATTGCTTCATATCTTTTTGCACTGTAACAAAATGTGTTAAACAAAACCTTTGGATTAGCTTTAAAAGCAGCTAAAAAAAAAAAAAAAAAAAAAACTTCTGGATGCTGTAGGCTCTAATTATCAGAAGACTGTTATCTGGAAGCTTCGGGCTCTCAAATATCAGACATCCCAATAACTTATCATAAAAATACAAGCTCTTAGTTTTGAAAAATATACAAAATGCACTGCATAGGCAAATATCTCTTGATTGTCAAGGAAGACAATGTATCAGTTTCGATCATAGACTTATGTTGGGCTTCAGTTATCTTTGTATTTGCAAGTTCCATTTTTCACAGTTTTGGGCAACCTCTGACCTTTGGTGTAAGCACAGTACCAAAAATGGAGAAAGAGCAGCAGAAACATGCAACTGTAACTCATTATGATGCACGCAAAGACTGGAAACTGATACTTGCAATCCTCCATGAAAAAGAACTGGCTTATGTGGATGGTGACAATAACAAACTGGACCTAAGAAATGAAAACACGAAAAAAAAATTATTCAGATATCGAGAGTTACAATTCTTTACCTACCTATGTTTATGCACTCCCAAAGTGCAGGGAGTGCACTGTTGGGCAGAGAAGTCCATCTTTAAATCTAGCCTCCTTGGGAGTGATAATGGGTAGTATAATGTCAAAAGCCAGTTGGAAGTATGGATCCACCATTCAGAACCACAAAATGGCACAACCGCAGGGTCTATATTTAAATGTTCCCTGGAGCTGTGCAGTGCAGCAACCTTTTTACTACTCAGAGAATCAACAGAGCAGGTTTTCCCTATAAGTCTCTGACTTGAGTCCTTGACTATGATGAAATGACCATGTACTACATTGTGGCCTATTTTCTCAGGATGAGTTCAATTTCAAATATTCTGTCCTGTTATTGGACCAGATATTTTAATTTTTGGAAAATACTTACATTTTACTTAGACCCCCTTGAATTTTGTAGTAGCCAAAGCATCTCTGAGTCCTTATACCTGCCACTTGTCCTCCACGGTCATAGATAAAAATGTGTCTGGGCCAGGTGCAGTGGATTACGCCTGTAATCGCAGCACTTTGGGAGGCTGAGGCGGGTGGAACACGAGGTCAGGAGTTCGAGACCAGCCTGGCCGAGATAGTGAAACCCCGTCTCTACTAAAAATACAAAAATTAGCCAAGCGCCTGTAGTCCCAGCTACTCAGGAGGCTGAGGCAGAAGAATTGCTTGAACCTGGGAGGCCGAGGTTGCAGTGAGCCGAAATTGTGCCACTGCACTCTAGCCTGGGTGACAGAGCGAGATTCCATCTCAAAAAAAAAAAAAGGGTCTGAACTGCCAACTGAGGTAGAGAATCTATAAGGTGTGAGAGAGAACTGGTGGCCCTTCTAGTAGTGCTCAAGGGCTCTGTGGGGCAGAACATCTTACACAGTCCCAAGAAGGACCTTTTCTAAGCTAATATTCAGATTTTCTGGTTATCATGTTTTCCCTGATTAAAAAGCAACATGTATTCTGCAGAAATTTTAGAAAAGTAAAACTCTATAAAGAAATAGGTAACAATTACCCACAATTGGTCTTATTAATCATGGTTAAGATTTTCATATAGTTTATTTTATTATTTTATCCTTATCATCAACTTTCCTTGCATTATCTTAATGTATATTTATGACATTCCCATAGCATAGCCACTTGTTCCTCTCATTTTGCAAAAGAGAAAAAAAAAACCTTAGGAAGGCTAAGCGATGTCCTCAACATTCTATGCATGTGTATGTTTGTGTATAATTGACATCTTTGATAATATAATAAACAAATGTTCATCCTATTTTTTCTACATCCATATTTTTCCACATTATTAAAAAGTTTGTATAACATTTAAGAGTATGCTAAGGGGAAAAAAAAGCCTAAATACAAAATACAAAATTATATATGCAATCTATACAAATAATGTAAAAGGTGTACACATATGCCTGAGAGAAAAACTGGATGAAAACAAAATAAAAATATCATCAGTGATTATCCCTGGGTGGCAGAATTACATGTATTTTTTTCTCTTTTCTTAATTAGGTGTTCTCACATATTTGCAATGAGCATATACTACTTTGAGAAAATAATATTTTTTAAAGAAGCAATGGTGAGTAATTTTCATGACTTCATAGTATCTCAAAGTATGAATTAAAATAATCTGTTTTACCATTTCCTTATGGTTGGTCATTTAGTTTGCTGCCTGTTTCAGATACAACAAATAACTCTGCAAGGAAATACTCTGATCTTGATTTAGGATCCTTATACATTAAAATGTCAGTCTCTCACCTGGGAGAATACATTATATGAATGTGCCAAATTTCATTTAGGAAGTTACAGAATTTTAATAAAGAATTAATCTTCAACACGCTATCTAAATCAAATTCATACTTTCTCATTGATGTTACTGGCAGAATATGACATCAATTTATCATAGATTGCAAATGTGGAAATACAAGGATGGCAGAATTCTCCTTTTAATGGACACTAATAAAATGTAAAGCAAATCATCATCTCAAACCCATAATGAGTCTCCAAAAAAGTTAAATACCATATATGTTGAGAATTAATACTTAGAATGTATTATTAGGTCTAAACTGAGTGCCTCTGCTCTTTCAAACATTGTTTATATAAGGGCAGTATTCAAATTTAGGTAATACATATATGTTGGTCTAACCCTCTACATGTTTAATTCTCACAATGCTTTTTATTGACTGGAGGAAAGACGGACTTATAAATGTTAGGACTAGATAGGTAAGCACACAGGAAGGCTCATCGTTCCCTCAAAGTTGCATTCCCTCAAGGCCATCTAGAGCTAATGGAATTTCTAATTTCTAATAGGTATTATGCCTATTGAGGGTCATATAACTTTGGAGTTATTTTAATCACAAATTTATTTATTCTTGTATAAATGCATAAAATAGTATAAAGATGGCATAAAAATGCACACTTGTTTAATTGTCTCAGCCTTTTGGTTACCAAAGTTCATCTAATGTTATTAAGAACAATGATGGCATATCATGTAGGGGACAGACACTCTACCCCTATTGTTTTGTTAACTTTCTTCTTTATATAACTAGTATCCTAGTTCACAGTGAAAACAAGTGACTGTAGTTGCTTCATATATGGTTTTAAAGAGAGTTAATTACTCACAAGCTGTAATGATGTCAAATATTTTTTCCACCACAGATACTTCTGGTAGGCTGGTCCCAGTGCAGAGAGTCCGTAGTAGGAATACATGACTACATGTACAGCTGTATTTAGAAGGGCATGGAATGTTCCCAAACCACCTGGAAAATAAAATTATTGTAACGTGGGGCCATTGTTCCTTAAAATGAACCACATTTTCAGCCGAACTGAGATTTTTGTATAATTATTTCTTGAATTTTGGAAAAAAATATATAAAATATCAATCCTGTTAAATAACTATCAACTTAGAGGGGGCTGGATAGTATATTTAGTAAAATATAAGATATGAACCTGAGAAAGTAAATTAGCATATCTTCATTTTGTTATATCTTAGCTTAAGGTGGTCTTACGATTTGAGTTTACTTACACTTAGTTGAGTTACCTTTTAAATATATGTTGCTAAATAATAGTATGCTAAATGCTAAATAAATATATGTTGCTAAATAATAATAGTTGCTAAATAATGTTAATTGATATTTTAGTGAGGGTTAACGTATAAAAATATACAAAGTACATTAATCTTAACTTGATGATTTTTCATGTATGTATGCACCCATGTCACTACCAAGATCAAGATATAGAACATTTCCAACACCACTTAAGATTCCCATGAGCTCCCAAGGTAGCTTTAACTTCTTATCACCAACTATTACTTTTGTCTGCTATTAAACTTCACATAAATGGAATTACACAGGATGTACTCTTTTGTACCTGGTACCTATATTGGTAGTTTGTATTTTTACTACTGTGTAGTATTATACCATATAAATGCATCATCATTTACCCATTCTCCTATCGACAGACATGTGGGTTGCTTCCAAACTGGGCTGTTCTGAATAAAGCTGCTAAGAATATTTTTGTACATGTGTGGAATCAAATTTACTTTTCCTACTCTCAATAATCTTCATTAAATAATTTTGGCAGTAAAACCACTGGCTTTCATTAGCAAACTGCTGAATTTACTTTAATGAATTATTGTTTTCCCAAAGTAAATATCTACTAACTGTTACACCATCCTTATTTACGGCTTCCAATTGATTATGCCTTCCTATCTTGGTTTTCCTCTTCTCATTTCACCACATTTCCTACCGATCCCCTTCAGTTGAGAATAGAAGCAAAGAACACATGGGAATGTAAGAAAAGATCACTTCAGTTGTCTTTAGCTGGACCAGTAATACAGCAGAAGGGGTAATGGTGTTTAGCTGAAAGTGTGGCGGAGGGAACACTCTCCCTGGGGTCCCTTGCCTAAGAGAACAATCTGGAAGAATATGTGTTCTTTATGTATAGCCTGACTCAGCTTAGTAATGTTGACCTGGAATTTACATTTTTCTCAGAAACATTCTATTTTCTTAATTCCAGTATTCTTTAATTCTGGAAATAAAGCAAAACCTCATCGATTTAGATTATGGTAGAAGAACTGAATTCATAAACACTATGCATTACGGAAAGTTTAAAGGAAAATACAAATTCATCACTTCTAATATAATCTAATGAAAAATCTAATAAAACCATTACACAGTAGAAATTGCTTTTAAATAATTATTCATAATTGCAGCAATTCTAGATATTTCTAGATACTAGCAATGCTGAAGTACTCTGTTAAAATAACCTGTTTTAAATAATTACTTTTAAGTAGTTAAGTATTCTCCCAAAGCCTCATTTATGCTACACTGTTCTACATAAACTTTCTCCTTCTGACGAGAGAAAGCCATATTTTAGCTAATCCCTCAATTACCATAAATTTCAAGTCAGAAGGAACTGAATTAATTAAGCTTATTAACAACTTTCCAGCTTGTATTATTTACATTTGGATTGGTCTTCTTTCCCAAAGGAAATTTGAATAAACACATTATTGTGGTGTAAGAACACCTTTTCTAGGTTAATTTAAAAATAGAATAGTTGTCTACTACTGATAGTTTAGGAGTCAAGGTGCTTAAAAGGAAGATAAGCCAAATACCTCTCAAATTCATTTGTGTTTCATAATAATACACACATAGGAAATCTATTTCACCTTTGATATGGAACTATGTCAGAGCTTTTCTAAGACACCTATCCTATTATTTAATAGAGGAGTGCCTATTTTCTGTTTGGATACTGTCACCATTAAATGTCCTAAAATGAGGATGTTAGACACAGGGATTTAACAAAGCACTAGCGTAGCCAAAAGTATTTAGTAAGGTTTACTGATCAAAATAAGCTATCAAATAAAAGTAACATGTTTACTTTCTCTAGTTATGATTTTTTCTGACAAGCTATTTTAATAAGTTTATTTACAAAACAACCATATTTTAATTAGTAATGTTTTTTGTATCTTCTTTGGAAAGCTTTCCTAACAAAATATTTTCTAAGCCTGTTTGTTTTCTGCTTTATGACAATGGGTCTGTAAACAAACATCTCAGAATGAATTACGATTAGTACCCATCACATTTTACTCCTTTGCACAAAACAAAGGAATCACCTGGGTAATTATCACAATTCTCCCTATCTCTGGAAGGGGATATATGCATAAATTAATATTATAATTCACATAATTAATATTATAATTAATATAAAAACCTACCACAGAAATATTTGCATCCTATTCAAAAGAAAAGCTGGATTGCTATTACCCTATTGAAGAGTACAACAGAAAAACAGGAAATTAAATACTAGATAGAGATCAGCTGTGCTCAAGTTTTTGCAAAGAACAGTTTAGAATGGACAGTTTCATTCTAGGAATGGACATCAGTACCAAACATTTCTGGGAACAGCTTTTGTTGCTGTGTTTGTCACTGAAATAGGTATCAGATCTGCTAAACAAGTGTTTACTAGAATTCCACATGTAAGACTGAACAGAAGTGCCAATGCATGGAACATATGAGAGAGAAGAAAACTATCTTGTACTATTTTCATTTTGTAAAGAAGAAGAAGGATTAAGGTGTGGACAAGAAACCTGTTATAAAGTGACTGATGTCCATAAACATAGTACCACTTAAAAACTGTGGTATGTCACTTGAACCTGGGAAGAGGAGGTTGCAGTGATCCGAGATCACACCATTGCACTCCACTTGGGCAACAAGAGTGAAACTCTGCCTCAAAAAAAAAAAAAAGTTGAGGTATATCATATTTAAATTATCATTATTGAAAGCACTGCTTGCTTTTTAAATGGAAACCACACTATCAATGAACTCAAACATAGAAGTTAGAAAAATGCTCAATTGTATTCATTAAATAAAATTTATTTCTCCCATTCTTTAACAGTCAGATATTCAGTATTTAACAATTAGAAAATACAGAGAAAGGGAAATACAGAGGGAGAAGAAAACCACTTTTTGTTTCAATATCTCCCAATTACCTCTGTTTATATTTTGGGATATTGCCTTCCAATCTTTCTTCTATTCACATTTAGTTTTCAGTGTGTATCCTGGCCTCATGAGAGAAACCAGAATAAATAAACTATAAGAATGTGAAAGCACCTTTTCTAGCATACTTTAAAAATAGAATAAGTTCATCTACTTCTGATAATTTTGGAGTCAAGTTGCTTAACAAAGAAGATGAGCTTTGTTAAATCCTTATGTATAGAATCCTCATTTTAGGACATTTAATACCTCTCAATATCATTTTTGTTTCACGGTTATATACACACAAGTAATAATAACCACCCTATTAGTGAATGTTTAGGTATTTTCCAGTTTTTCACAAACACCAGTAAGTGTCAATGTAGAAAGAATGGGAAGGGGCAATATGCATATAAGAGGAAACAAAAACACAGAAAGTAAGGATAAGTAAAATAATGGAGATTAATATAGTCACTGTTGATTTGGCAAATGGACACCGCTGAGACTATCTTGTTTTAATGTAAATGAAATGTTTATACTAACAAACCTCGTAAGAAAAAGCAGCCAGTTTTAAGCCACTTTTGAGCAAGGAGGTACTTTACATCCTGGAAAATCCGATGCCCATAAGCCATGGTAGCGACAACTGTTCACTCATGATTCACAGCCCCTGTGGCTCCTCTGAGTTTTGGCATCCCCTTCCTGACATGGGCTTATCCATGTCCTCTCATGCTCTGAGACACACAGATCTTTTTCCTCCATGCTTAGAGAGTCTAGAACTCAAACAAGAGTTCCTCAATTGTGGTTCCCCCTTTCTTTTAGTCTGGCAGAGTTAGAAAGGCCAAAAGAGGCAAGCTATTCACAGAAATGTTATGAACTATGGGTCTATTTGAAGACTTTTAAAATTTAAGAAACTGGAGCAAATAAATCCCCCAACCAAATTTTCCTAAGGTAAAAACATATCCTTGGGGATATCACTTATTTAAAACTGTGTAATAGGATAAAATTACTTCTGGTTTCTCCAATTCTAGACGATCAGAAGCCTAAAACGAAAAAGAAACAACCAACCTGTTTTCCACGCTTTCAAATTAAACTATTTTGGACCTTAAAAATAGTATCAACACATTCTTTACTATGGTAGGATGCTTTAGGAAGTTGGGGTAACCACAATTTGACACATCTTTAAAGAGCTGTTAGGGGTTACAGTGTGTGTCAGCTATTAGAAATTTGAAGGCAAATAAGACATAGAATTTGAGATAAGCATTCTAACTTCCTGGGAACATGCAGGAAATTGTTCTCTATACTTCTATAAAGTCAAAGCTTTTGCCATTTTAGTTATTTGTTTGTTTATATTATTTATTTCTTTAAATGTATTTAATAAACCTCTCTGGGAAAATAATAAAATACAAACAAAATGACTAAAGAATATGTGCAGAAGGCTGTGCCCAGAAATTATGCATATCTAAAGAGTGGGGTAAACCTAATTATTATGAGTCTTACGTTTATTTTTCAAGTAATAGTTAATGAAAGAAGTAGAAACAAAGGGACTCTTTGATTTTTTGAGTTTCTTATAAATCACATTTCAGAAAAATATTTTGTTTATAGCATATAGAAATGTTATTGTTTATAACACATGATCCCAACTTCCCCTTATCTACCTGCAGCAAATTTGACTCCAAACCACCAGGTCCACGGCATGATGGTATGATGGAATACATGAAGGAAAGTCACTTGGTTATTTTTCTTGCGCAGAACAAAAAAGATCTGAAATAATTTAAAGAATATCAAGTTCATAGAAAATCATGTGATAGTGTATTGAGTATTATTAAAATATTGGCAAAGTGCAAAGTATTTCATATCATGATTTCCTCTAAAAGCGTTGCCTTATAGAATGCTTACAGAAGCAGCTAATTCCCCGAAGGGCAGCTCAAAATCTCATTATTATGAAGTAACTTAGGTACGATGCCTACACATGGAAGAACCAACAAAAAGGTGAAAAGAAATTGTATGCAGATTTAAAAATCAAAGATATAAAGTAAGGAATATGGCCAAAAATTATTGAAAGAAACTGTATTAGTAAAAAAAAAAAAAATCCAGTGGATTTTGAAGTATATGGGAAAGCAGGAGACTTAGGATTGAAATATTCTACATTGCTCTCTAATACATCTTACCGATATGGATAAGGGATTAGGCAAACGAAGAGGACTTGCAACAAATCAAAAGTTAGCAAATTATTATTAAAGAAAAATGAAGGGAGAAAAAGTTGAAAAGTTAATTTGAGAAATATGAGGGAAAATAAAGCAAAACTGTATAGAAAAAAATGAGAAGGGGAAGGAAGGTAACACTCAGAATGAACATTATCCAGTGGTTTGTAAAAACCCTATAAACAAGATGGTAGAATTTGGGAGAGGGGGAAATGTTTAAAAAATATTCGAAAGTGAAATTCAGAATACAAGTGTTAAGATTTTTAAACACAAGACTGAATAGAATAGCACAAAGAAAAGTATTAAGAGGAGTATTTGAGAAATGTAGTTTACGGAAGGACATAGAAGCAGTACAGTTTCCTTATGGAAGCTGGAACTGAGAATATGCAAAGCAACTGAGAATATGGAAATTTTGCACATTTCCAAGTGCAAAATGCATTTGCTTATGCACATGGAAGAAGGCTGAGTGGCGCAACAGAAAAAGCCATACACTAACAATCTAGGTCCTTGTCCCACTTAGTAGGAGCATTCCTCTGGGTAAGTCACTTAACTTCTTGGCTTCAGTTTCTCAGAGTGAAGGTTCTGGACTAATGCTTCTCAATCCTGGCTGCATATTACAATATCCAAGAAGCTTTTTAAAAATAGCTATGCTTGGTCTCTGTTCCAAACCATTTGGCACCAAATCTCTGGAGGTAGGGCCTTTTTTTGTCGTCGTCGTTTTCCCTAATGCAATTAATTCTATTGCACAATGCGGGCTGAGAACCACTAGAATACAGGTTCTCAAAACGTGGTCCCTGTATTAGCATCATCTGAGAACTTGTTAGAAATGCAAATTTTGAGCCCCCATCCAAGGCCTAGTGAATTAGAAACTCTGGGAGTAGGGGGTTCAGGCATCTGTGTTTTAACAAGTCTTCCAGGTGATGCTAAACGCATAAAGTTCGAGAACCACTAGATTGTATGTTCACACAAGTCCTTTCCAATTCTAACATTATGTGATTAGTCATTTTAAAAGGTGAAGCATATTGAGATTTCCTACAAGAAATATCATGGTATGCATTCCAAAGAAAACACACTTTTCAGTCTCAGAGCCAAAACTAGCTCCAAATAACTAAGATACACTTGCTGCAAAGATACAACAAATATTCAGCTTTCCTAAGCTCCTCTGGAAACAAAGGTTCATGGCTTTCTCCTCTAAATCACAGACCTAATTCATGACACTTGCTTCTCCCAGGACCCGTTCATACAAGTTCAGAGGTGATCCTACTTCCAAAGTAGGAAGAGATAGGGCCCAGTAAGCAAAGACTTCAGAAAAGCAGCTGAATTACTGATACCCCAGGGGTAATGCAACATTCTCACGTAAGTTTATGAATTTTTAAGCATTTATCCTCCTAAAGGAATATAGATGACTGTGCTTTGGGATTAAAAAAAAAAAAAAAAAGTAAGATGTTTTCTGCTTTTTACTTCCTGAACTTGATTCATAAAACAACTGTCATCCATCTATATATAGATGCAGTTTTGTAGTATATGACACAGTTACTGTGCTTATCTTAATCAACTGATAGCTACATAACAGAAACCTTTCAGAGTTTGTAAAATACTGAAAAAGTAAGTTTATCCTATCTATTCTCTAAAGTTACTGATAATAAAAGGTAAAAAAGAAAACAGTAGGTCTGCCTGAAAAGGAGAAATGACCAAAGTTATCAGACAACTGAAACTACAGCAGTTTATTGGTTTCATTGAAAGATCAAACATTTAAGATCAAACATTTACCAAATGTGGTGGCCATATACTCACCGTATCTAATAGCTCAACAAATTTGGAGAAGTAATAAAGCCAGCAGGTACGTGCCATCTGCAGAAGCACAAATAAACCTAAATTTATTTTGTTTTACTTTGTATATGGAAGAAAAGCTTGTATTTTTAAATTTTGGTAAAATATGCATATATTTTATGTTAACCATTTTTAACATAATGGTTATGTTAACCATTTTTTAGTGCACAGTTAAGTGGCATTAAGTACCTTTCACATTGTCATGTCACACTGTCATGTTAACCATTTTTTAGTGCACAGTTAAGTGGCATTAAGTACCTTTCACATTGTTGTTCAACTATTACCACCATCCATCCATAGAACTTCTTTCATCTTGCAAAACTGAAACTACACCCACTAAACTACATCCCATTCCCCCTTTCCCCTCACCCCAGTTACAATTCTACTTTTTGTGTCTATGAATTTGACTACCCTAGGCTCCTCATATAAGCCAAATCATGCAGTATTTGTCCTTTTGTGACCTAATTATTTCACTTTGCATAGTGTTCTCAGGGTTCATCCGTGTTGCAGCATGAGTTAGAATTCCCTTCCTTTTAAAGGCCGAATCATATTCCATTCTATGCATATGCCACATTTTGTTTATCCATTTATCTTATTTATCTTTTTTTTGTTTTTTTTTTTTTGAGACGGAGTCTCACTTTGTCACCTAGGTTGGAGTGCAATGGTGCGATCTCGGCTCACTGCAACCTCTGCCTCCTGGGTTCAAGCGATTTTCCTGCCTCAGCCTCCCGAGTAGCTGGGACTACAGACCCACGCTGCCATGGCCGGCTAATTATTGTATTGTAGTAGAGACGGGGTTTCACCACGTTGCCCGGGCTGGTTTCAAACTTCTGAGCTCAGGCAATCCACCCGCTTCAGCCTCCCAAAGTGCTAGGATTACAAGCGTGAGCCACTGAGCCTGGCCTTGTTTATCCATTTATCTATCCATGGACTATTGAGTTGCTTCTACCTTTTGGCTATTATGAATAATACTGCTATAAACATGAGTATACAAATATCTCTTCAAGTATCTGTTTTCAATTCTTTTAGGTATATACCCAGAAGTGGAATTGCTGGATCTTATGGTAATTCCATTTTCAATTTTTTGAGGACCCAGATGTTTATTTATTTTTAAATCCAAGAAATTCAAAAAGTAAAGCACCAATTTTCATTTTATACAAAATTATACACATGACTTTCTTTTATTCTTGTAATTTTTCACTTTCCCCACCACAACACACACAATCTGATAACTGAGTCATTTGCTTATTCTAAGTTTACATTCAATGTTACAAACAGTTCACAAAATTTTAACATTGATTTTGAATTTCAAGTTTTTCCAAAGAGAAACTTACCCTCAAAGCTGTGGGTGACTGTGAATAGTCAACAATTTCACATCGAAATGAATAACCTATACCCCAGCCAGACATCACAAACTGCAAGAGAGCACATGCATATTAAGAAAGGAAAGCATTTTCCCAACAGCCACAACAAAGGTAGTTTTGATAGTGTCTCTTCATTACATTTTCAGCTGAGTCAGTGCAGAGGAAAAGTAGCTGGAACAAATACAAACTATGAATATACTTGATATCAGAGCTTGATATCAAGAATTTTCAAAACCACAAACCCATATATTATTTATATAAACTGTGTTCTGACTAAAATGCTCATCTCTTGGGATGATTATTCTAACATGTGAAGAATAAAACACTTGCAGTGTTTTGCTTAAACAGCAAATACTGGTAGGTGACTTATCTTAGGTTCATCTGTATATGTGTGAGTGAATGTGTTTCTATACTCTTAAAGGGGACACTTGGATCTGAATCAGTCATTTCTAGCAATTTCCAGTCTTTCTACTTAGTCAAGAACTAAACATGCAAACCAAAATGCCTCAATGTACTCATAAGATGGCTGCGAAAACTAGGCTTTTCCCATCATTGGCTGGTGAGTGTGATGTGAGGTGGTAGTCCATGGCTCAGATATTATTAATAGTTTTACTGTGGATTCACAAGACAAGTAAAAGAAGAAAATGCTCTTGTTAACAATAAAAGTGCAATCTGGCACGCCTTAATTCCAACACACCCACAAAGTGATCCAAGGCTGATGGTGAGAAGAAAGAGCCTATTGTTGATAAATCTGAACTGTAATTCAAAGATTATAAAGATTATACTGACATTCTTTCAGTCTGATGGTGGGAAGGTCTTCTTTTAAAACAGTATCTGAAAAGGAAAAGCCAAGGGCTCCAATTTTAACTTAACACATACATGAAATGATTGGCTTAATTTAGGGTACTGACAATACGATCAGTTCTTCTCTTTTCTGACTTCTTATTCTCATACACGCCAAATCCGCCCTGGGAGATCTTCTCTCTCAGTATAATGGTTATATCCTTTTCTGCCATCGAATCATATTTTAAATTTCTAGTTTTAATTACTATTAAAGCTAAAATTGCAACAATAAATTAAATTCTAAAAACAAAAGCTTATGAGGCATTGTCAGAATAAAATTCTGATGGTGTAAAGAAACGAAGAACAATTATTAGACACTATGGTATTATAAAATGTATCGCTCTTTTCTGAGACTAGCCCCTAGCTTGACTTATACGATAATTTAATCACACTGTTAACTTAGTAAGTTATAAAATCTTGAAAATTAAGACTCAGAAAAGCACAAGACATATATTTCATGAATGAGAAAAATATTTAACAAAAACAAATCAATAGATTTTGCCAAATGAAAAAGGGGACATGACATAGAAATGGCTAATTCTGTTTTGAAAATCCTACTGTGAGTGAGTGTCCTCATATTCTCTTGTGCTCAGACTCATTTTTGACTAATGTAACGCTCCATGGCCAGGAGCTGTTTACTGGAATTGTGATGAATAATTCTCCACCTTACCCTACCCCAAACAAGCACTGTGTTGAATGAAAGTTGCGTGACTTGGCCTTCTGTTGGGTCTTAAGTGGTCTCTGCTAGTGTCTGACTGGTGCCAAGTAACTAGCACTTTCAAACAATCACTACGCAAGAAGGCATCTGAGTTCCTTGAGTCTGATGTGCTTCCCTTTCAACTTCCTCAAATTTGGCCTAATATCACTGGTGGAGGTGTTTGCTTTGTTAACCAAATGAAATCATACTCCATACAATAAACCATGTGTTCAGATGTGCCATCAACAGATGGATGGCACGCTGTGTGGCTATTAAAAGCCTTTGTTTAAATAAAGAAGAACACTTAAGAACATTCCAACAGCCTGTGGAACTTTTTACATATATGTCTATATTTCAGGCTAGTAATAAGAAAAATCAGGCCAGGCCCAGTGGGTCACACCTCTAATCCCAGCACTTTGGGAGGCTCAGGCAGGTGGATCACTAGAGCCTAGGAGTTTGAGACCAGTCTGGGCAACATGGCAAAACACCATCTCTACAAAAAATACAAAAAATTAGCTAGACATGGTAGCGCATGCCTGTAGTCCCAGCCACTTGGGAGGCTGAGGTGGGAGGATCACTAGAGTCTGGGAGGTCAAGGCTGCAGTGAGCCAAGATTATGCCACTGTACTCCAGCTTGGGCAACAGAGAGAGACCCTTTTTGGAGCGGGGGGAAGTGGGGGAAGAATTCCCTGAATTCAAAAAGTAATAATTTATATTTGGCAGGTAGTTCCTGAAACTGACACATAAGTAACTCAAGTATTAGCAGTAAATGAGAGTCAGAAACTCTCAAATTCAGATATTTTAAAACCTTCTTTTACATTGTAATTCATCAAGTAGGAATCAAAGCTGCCTGGTGATGACTGGATTCTTTCCAAGCCTGAGAAATATATTTGGGGACATTACAATCAATGACAAATCAGACATAGACTCTAAGAATATGAGAGCAAGGAGGGACCTGAGTGACTATTTGGTTCAATCCTGTCTTTATAAAATGACAGAACTGAGGCCCAGAGAGGTTAAATAACTTGCTAAAAATCAGGCAGCCAGTCAGTGGCAGAACCAGAACTAACTAGTCCCTAATCTCCTGGCTTCCAGGTATGTTCTTAACACCTTACTACAACATGCTGTCCCCTAAGACCATGCTAGGACCTTGTGTTTTCTTTGCTCTCACCTCTATCACTCTTTTCCTCTCAGTTGCTCATACTCCTGAAGGGACATTAAGAGTGGCCTGTGAGTTAATTTTGAAAATAAAATAGAAGAAATGGAAAGCAGCAGAGTGAGTCTAGATTATAGGGAGGACTGTGAGAAATAAGGCCAGAGTATTTTATTTATTTATCTATATATTTATTTATTTATTTATTTTGAGACAGGGTCTTGCTCCATCACTAGACATGATCACGGCTCATTGCAGTCTTGATCTCCCAGGCTCAAGTAATCCTCTCACCTCAGCCTCCCAGGTAGCTGGGACCACGGGCATGCACCGCCATGCTGGGCTAATTTTTTTTGTATTTTTTGTAGATACGAGGTCTTCCTATGTTGTCCAGGCTAGTCTCAAACTCCGGGGCTCAAGCAATCCTCTTACTTCAGCCTACCAAAGTGCTGGGATTACAGGTGTAGGCCACCACACCTGGTCAGCCAGAGTAGATTTAAAGTGATCAATATGATGGATCTATAGTAAGAGTCAGGTCAGAAGAATGCATGTGGATAAACTATGGTGTCAGGAGAGGTCAGTGGGGCCACATTGGGCCCTCATGAGCCCTACTTATGACTAAGCATGAGGTATGCTATAGAGGAAGTTAATAAAAAAGGATGATGAAGCCAGCCAGAGTTGGAAAAGAAGGAAGGAATCTCAGAAAAGAACATACACGGGGGTGGCTGAGGCATGTTAATAGCACAGGGGAAGAGAGAGAATTCATGAATCTGTTTTAGGGTCCTGGAAGAGCCCTATCTCTCTTATTAACAATTAAGGAACAGCAATGAATTAATGAGTTAATGGGAAAAAAAATGAAGGAACAGGCTCCCTCACCTATTGCTTTATATGAGTCTAGGCTCTCTGTCCCCACAAAGCCCAGCTAAACCAACCAAAACAGTCTACCATCCTATAGTTCATCAGAGTATCCAGAAACCAAAGGTTCCTACCATGATGATGACATAGTGAACTCTGATGTCAGACAGACCTGGGTTCAAATATCAGCCCTCCACTTACCAGCTATGTTACTTTAAGTTATGAGTTTCCTCAAAACTAAAATTTATGGATTAATTCAATCATCCACTAAGGCAATTATGTACAAATCCATGGACTAGATGTTAATTTTTCTCATTATCTGTGAGATAGATTATACCGAGATCCTCAAATGAGGTTATTATGTGGTCTATACCCAACACTATTTTGGCAAACACCTGCTCTAGTGAGATCAGTTTCTTAATTCCTTAAATTGCAAAGGTTACCCTTATAACAGAAAACATAATGACACATAGACAGAAAAACTCAGGCAAAATTCTCCCATTAGGAATACTGAAGACACTTGCCTCATAACACATATACACAGAAAAGAGTACTATTAAAAAATTGTACGTTATCATCACTTTCTTGAGTTCAAAGGGCTTGCGATTTTCCATGAGCTTTGGTCCCAGAGAAGTGACAAAATAGACGTAGAATCCTAGAAGGATGGTTTGCGGCAGAGGCGAGGACATGAGGAGCCAATCTTCAACTCTTGGATCTAAGAGAAAAACAATATGTGAGTATACACCTGCTTAGCCAAGGGATAACTAACAGCAACCAACATTTCTTTAATTGAGCATCCAGATCCTACTATTGACTGTGAGCTATTTGGACAATGATCACTAGTATCTGTAGAAAGGTGGAAAATAA
This sequence comes from Theropithecus gelada, assembly GCF_003255815.1. Lineage (NCBI taxonomy): Eukaryota > Metazoa > Chordata > Mammalia > Primates > Cercopithecidae > Theropithecus > Theropithecus gelada. Next base: position 57,738,435 of record NC_037673.1, read on the forward strand.
ATCAACAGGCATAAGGAAGTATCCTGGGCCTAGAAACAGTGGGGCTCTCAACAACCCCAGGCCTCAACAGGCTAGGGGAAATAGTAGTTACCAGAACTCAAAAGGAAAGAGAAGCCCTCCTGGAGAGGAGCTGTGTTATGCTCTGATCGCCTGCATGATGGTGTCAGTGTCCTGATAAAAGGCACCCCAGGGAGCCCTCTTTCCCCATGTAAGGATACAATGAGAAGATGGCAGTCTGCAACTTGGAAGAGGGTCCTCACCAGTACCTGACAGTGCTGGCACCCTGATCTCAGACTTCTACCCTCAGAACTGTTAGAAATAAATTTCCATTGCTTATAAACTACCCAGTCTATGATAATTTCTTATAGCATCCTGAGTATGCTAAGACAAGCTTTGACTGTCAGTTGAGGGATTCGGCCAGCCCAAGACAATTTTGTAAGTATGGGGCCAGAGAAATAGATACCCCAACTCCACCCTCCTCCCTCTCTCCACTGGGTGAACCTAACCAGAAAGTATACGGCAGGGGAGCAAACCCAAGGATACAGTCTTCATGGATCGTTCTCCAGGGCCCAGCACAGGGCGCAAAGCTATCTGGAAGACAGAACATTCAGCAACATCCTGCCATGTGTCTATAGCCACTATTAATATCTTGGAGTTTTTCCATCCATATGTGCTTTTATATATTTAAAAAATGTTTGTATTTGCTGCTTATTTTTTTTCCTTCCCTAGGAAAACTGGCACACTTCCACATACACTGCATCACAGGATCACAGAATAGAAAGGGGGCTGAACATCCTCTAAGTAGCTAAAGTATGGGATTTTGGAGTCCATGTGGGCTAACCACTGTGATATTCTGAGCAAAAAAAATGCACCGGCCTCACAATTGCAAACAGAAACTTATCTGCTTACTGTCAGCTCCAGGCCAGCAGAGATGGATGAATAAAAAATTACAACTCAGGATGAAATGTGATTAAGTCTATAATTTCTAGTAGTTCAAGTTTAATTTTACTAAATGGCCTCATGAAGCCAGATTATTATGAAGGAAAGGAAGTATGGACAAGTTTTCAGAAGGATCTGACTCCAAATTATGCCATGACTAACCTCAGGATGCTAACTACTGTCACTTTTATCAGTTGGAAATGAAGGGTAGGGAGAATGCTGCTCTTGCTTTTTTAAGCTGCTAATTATGTGGCCAAGCACTGACAAATTCTGAATACCCAGGCAAGTGTGACTTCCCACTCAAAATTTCTTCAGTAGGACTCTATGACTGATAACTCACTTGGCCTCAATTTTAGTGCTGGAGTGCTTACATTTGACCGTCAGATGTGCATGGGTGATTATTCTGCATTCAAATAAGCCTCCCTCAAAAATACTGGCAGAAGTCTCTGTCTCAAAAAAATAAAGAAATAAATAAAGCCAAAGAGTCAAGAGTCAGCTCCAGACTAGATCCCAGGACATTTAAGAATTTAATATATGATTAAGGAAGTGCTCGCTTCGGCAGCACATATACTAAAAATAGGAAGTCCCAGAAACAAGCAGGGAAGGAAGAGATCTTTAACAAATGTTGATAGGAAAACTGACTGCTTGGGAGAAAAATGAGTTTGGTTCTTATCCGATATTCTATAAGAGTATGTTCCAAACTATGCATGGAAACAAGCTATTTAAAGACTTTCCACAAAGAATTGGGGAGTACTGGAATGCTGGGTTAAACAAACAGGTTGCATTACTACAGGATTTCTTAATACTTCATGTTCATCATGAATTGCCAAGATGGGAATGGTAGTATGCCATAGTCTCCAAACTTATTTGACCAAAAAACACTTATTTTTTTTAGTAGAATATTATTTAACATCTTATGAAACTAGTGTTCTGTGGAACACAGTTTGGGAAATATAGCCATTCACTAAAATAAATTTATAAATTAAACGACTGAAGATTAGGTGGTCAGACATACAAAGAAGAGTTAGTACCAATCCTACGGAAACTATTCCAAAAAATTGAGGAAGAGAGATTCCTCCCTAACTTATTCTATGAAACCAGTATCATCCTGACACCAAAATCTGGCACAGACACCACTATCACCACCACCACCACAACAAAGAAAACTAAAGGACAATATCCCTCAGGAACACAGATATAAAAATCCTCAACAAACTAGCCAGGTGAATCCAGGAGCACATCAAAAAGTTAATTCACCACAGTCAAGTGGGCTTTATTCCTGGGATGCAAAGTTGGTTCAACACAGTCAAGTCAATAAATGTGATTCACCACATATATAGAATTTAAAACAAAGACCATATGATTATCTCAATAGATGCAGAAAAAGCTTTCAATAAAATCTAACATCTATTCATGATAAAAACCCTCAAAACTAGGCATTAAAGGAATATACCTCAAATAATAAGGGCCATCTATGACAAACCCACAGCCAACATCATACCTAATGGGCAAACATTGGAAGTATTACCTTTAAGAGCTGCAATAAGACAAGGATGCCCACTCCTATTCGACATAGTACTAGAAATCCTAGCCCAGAGCAATCAGGCAAGAGAAAGAAATACAAGGCATCCAAATTTGAAAAGAGGAAGTAAAATTATCCCTGCTTGCTGATAATATGATCTTCTACCTAGAAAAACATAAAGACTCCACCATAAAACTTTTTTTTTTTTTTGAGACGGAATCTTGCTCTTGTTGCCCAGGCTGGAGTGCAATGGCATGATCTCAGCTCACTGCAACCTCTGCCTCCTGGGTTCAAGCGAAACTCCTGCCTCATCCTCCTGAGGAGCTGGGATTACAGGTGCCCGCCACCATGCCCAGCTAATTTTTGTATTTTTAGTAGAGACGGGGTTTCGCCATGTTGGCCAGGCTAGTCTCAAACTCCTGACCTCGTGATCTGCCCACCTCGGCCTCCCAAAGTGCTGGGATTACAGGCGTGAGCCACCGTGCCTGGCCAAAACTCTTATATTTGATAAATGAATTCAGTAAAGTTACAGGATACAAAATCAATGTATGAAAATCAGTAGCATTTCTATGCAGCGAAGTATTATCCTCAAGAGCTGGAACAGCTCTTCAACCCTCAAGCTGACAGCCAAATCAAGAGTTCAATCCTATTTACAATAACCACATGCACAAAAATAAAACACACAGGAATACATCAAACCAAGGAGGTAAAAGATCTCTACAAGGAGCATTACAAAACACTGCTGAAAGAAATATGGAAAACACAAATGGAAGAACATTCCATGCTCGATGATTAGAAGAATCGACATTGTTAAGATGTTCATACTGTCCAAAACAATCTAAAGATTCAATGCTATTCCTATCAAATTACCAATGTTATTTTTTACAAAATTAGAAAAAACTATTCTCAAATTCATAGAAAACCAAAAACGAGCCCAAATAGCCAAAGCAATCCTATGCAAAAAGAACAAAGCTGGAGGCATCACATTATCTTACTTCAAACTATACTACACAGCTACAGTAACCAAAACAGAACGGTATTGATACAAAAATAGACACATCGGCCAATGGAACGAAATAGAAAACCCAGAAATAAAGGAGCATACCTAAAACCAACTGATATTCAACAAAGCCAATGAAAATAAGCAATGGGTCCTTGAGGAATCGCCATACTGTTTTCCATAATGGTTGAACTAGTTTACAATCCCACCAACAGTGTAAAAGTGTTCCTATTTCTCCACATCCTCTCCAGCACCTGTTGTTTCCTGACTTTTTAATGATCGCCATTCTAACTGGTGTGAGATGGTATCTCATTGTGGTTTTGATTTGCATTTCTCTGATGGCCAGTGATGATGAGCATTTTTTCATATGTCTGTTGGCTGTATGAATGTCTTCTTTTGAGAAATGTCTGTTCATATCCTTTGCCCACTTTTTGATGGGGTTGTTTGTTTTTTTCTTGTAAATTTGTTTGAGTTCTTTGTAGGTTCTGGATATTAGCCCTTTGTCAGATGAGTAGATTGCAAAAATTTTCTCCCATTCTGTAGGTTGCCTGTTCACTCTGATGGTAGTTTCTTTTGCTGTGCAGAAGCTCTTTAGTTTAATGAGATCCCATTTGTCAATTTTGGCTTTTGCTGCCGTTGCTTTTGGTGTTTTAGACATGAAGTCTTTGCCCATGCCTATGTCCTGAATGGTACTACCTAGGTTTTCCTCTAGGATTTTTATGGTATTAGGTCTAACATTTAAGTCTCTAATCCATCTTGAATTAATTTTCGTATAAGGAGTAAGGAAAGGATCCAGTTTCAGCTTTCTACTTATGGCTAGCCAATTTTCCCAGCACCATTTATTAAATAGGGAATCCTTTCCCCATTTCTTGTTTTTCTCAGGTTTGTCAAAGATCAGATGGCTGTAGATGTGTGGTATTATTTCTGAGGACTCTGTTCTGTTCCATTGGTCTATATCTCTGTTTTGGTACCAGTACCATGCTGTTTTGGTTACTGTAGCCTTGTAGTATAGTTTGAAGTCAGGTAGCGTGATGCCTCCAGCTTTGTTCTTTTGACTTAGGATTGTCTTGGAGATGCGGGCTCTTTTTTGGTTCCATATGAACTTTAAAGCAGTTTTTTCCAATTCTGTGAAGAAACTCATTGGTAGCTTGATGGGGATGGCATTGAATCTATAAATTACCTTGGGCAGTATGGCCATTTTCACGATATTGATTCTTCCTATCCATGAGCATGGTATGTTCTTCCATTTGTTTGTGTCCTCTTTTATTTCACTGAGCAGTGGTTTGTAGTTCTCCTTGAAGAGGTCCTTTACATCCCTTGTAAGTTGGATTCCTAGGTATTT